>NC_054056.1:59250998-59551382 GCF_017639655.2 Falco naumanni | reverse complement strand
ATTGTCATTTACGTCTCTAATGCTCTAATTAAAATACTACATCAACAATATATTAATTGTTTTATTTTATATGTATATTAATAGGTGCCACTATTTATATGCCTCTGTCCCTAAGGAAGAGTTTGGGTGAAACAGCTCTGGTTTGTTTAATGTTCATAGGCGTGTCATGATGTAGGTGGTTTTCTGCTTTCAGGCATAATACGTTATTCCTGATTTCTCTTCAGTATACTGAATATTTTTAGTAGATTTTGGTGACATTCATCGGGTAGATAGAGGTCAGCTGCATGTGCTTGCAAACCAAGTGCATCAGATGCTCCTAGTGATTTTCCATGTCCCTGTTTTCTCCTGTCCTAGTGGAAGTTTCTTAAGGGACCTGGCTTGTGAGTTTTAAGAGCTTCTGAAAGGCTACTTTCCAGAAGTCAGACCCTTAAGAAAATCTTAGTTTGGCCATCTCAGAACGTAGGCTGCTACGGTCACAACTTAGTCGTACAACCTCGTTTGTGTTGGACTGACCTAAAGTGATGTGTTGTATGTAGTTCCCCACCCCCCAGAAACATTAACTGAAAAGTTTTAGCCCATCTGCCTTTATCAGCTGGAGCAAATCTGAATTCTCTGCCCCTTGGATTACCCTGTCTCTCCGCCAGGACAGGCACTGCCGGGTGTGGCTGCAGCCCCGAGGATGCTGCGGCCCCAAGGGCAGGTGCTGCAGTGCAGGCTCAGCCCAAAGCCCGCACCTTGGTTAGCCCACCAAGTGCCTGCTTGCACACAAGGTGGCCACGATGTGGCCATGGCCTGAGGAAGAGGTGGCAAGCACTGGGGTCTATAGGAGTGAGTCACAGGGACTGGGGACTGGGGAGCAGTTGCTGGAAGGCTGGTCAGGCAGCAGGGGCTTGGTGGCCGAGGCTGGTGCTGATGTGGTGGTTGCTATCTGGGTGTTGTCCCGCAGTGGAGAGTGGGTTGGGATCCAGGCGTGTTTGGCATATATGAGCAGGATCCTTCTCTATGCTCGACCGTGGGCAGTGGGAGCCTTCAGCAGCTGAGGAGGAAAAACAGTGAAGAACTTAGAGCAGACAAGAAAGGGGTTAAAACCAAGTGTGAAAAGTTGGATCATGGTACCTGGTGTCTTGAAATGAAGCAGGATTTTTCTGGAAGGCTTTAGTCACCTGGGAAAGAAGGATCGGGTAGCTGTGTGGGAGGCAATTTGCAGGCAAGTGTACTCCTCTGCAGTAGATCGGTACATTTTAATGAGGTAAGTATATTTGCTCTGTTTTATAGGATTTGCTTTGGACTAGAAGTCTGGAAGTCGTTTTAAATAGACTGCTTTGAGATATAATGGTCAGGTGGAAATATTTGAAGCATATAATATGGAAACCCTGTATTTACAACATATTTGTAGGGTCTCAGGAGCTGAGCTGAAAAGATTGCCTCTTTCCCAGAAGAGATCTTTAAGAGTAAATAAAGCTTATACAGAGGATGTAAAAACAGATGTAAAGTTAGAAACTACTGTATCTATGCAATTTTATTTACTCACTTATTTACATCTGCAGCCATCTCTCAATCCAGCCAGCCCCTCAGGAAAGGATGCTTTCACACTGACATCCTTCTCCTCTTCCCGTCCCCTTCCCGTAGGCTCCGTGGGGCTGAATGGGGCCATTTTTTAGATGTAGGTTCCCCTCAGAGATGGCTTTCTGGGTGGGTGGGAATTCCTACCCACCAGTGGTGGGAAAGGGAAGGCAGCCATGGTGTGCTCGGCCTCCACACTCGCAGCAGCGAGCGCCTGCAGGAGGAACAGCTGAGGTTGTGCGTTGCTGTACATGCACCCTCCAAAGGGATGGGAGAGCTGCGTCCTTTTGTGTTGGGACCCTGACACTTACCCAGAGCTCGCTCTTTCCATTGAGAAGGCAACGCATTTCTTTGGACAAAGATGCCACCGAGTGAGGTGCATTCAGCTGATGCCCTAAATATTCATCAAGCATAAGCTTCGAGCTTGAGTATTCCATATTTTCTGGTATATATCATTCTGACTTTTCCAGTTCTTTCTGTTTCTTGTAGTCATGCTCTCTGTTATGTGTGTCTGCTTTCTCCTTCTACTAATTTAGTTTGATATCTTACCCTTTCTTGAGCTTGTTTTTTCTTTCCTTCTAGTGTTGGAACAGAGAGTTTATAACAGCTGTAGCATAACTTCAAAAGGTGGATCTGCAGTGTTTTAAATAACCATTACATAAGTCATTAAAATAACAAAGACAAAATAAACATGTCCTCACAACAGTGAAGAAATAAATTCCATGGGCAGTATAAGTGTCTGCCAATCTCTAATATTGCTTCCTCTCTTCTTTCGAGATTTGCTGTGCAGGTTTTTCACGTGTGCTTTAAGATCTCCTTTTCTCTAAAGTTTTTAAAACTTCTTGAAGAATGGATTTTTCTCTATATATACATCATGTGCAATATAGTTGAAAGAAAAAAGCCTTTCTGGGGTTACTCAGGACCTCTATTGCCATGTTCAAAGCTTAACTAAGTAATTTTCAGTACTAGTTTGTTCTGAAAGTCTTGTCTTCTTTTTTGCCTCTCCCAGAAAACATGGCCAGCAGGTCACAAGCAGTTGCTGAGGAGCAGGGTATCACCTTTTGGGGCACCTCACAGGGGTGGTGTGTGGGGTTGGGAAACACATACAGAGTAAAAGTTGATTCGTTGTACTGCCAAGATCTTCCGTTACAAAATTTGTCTTTTGAGAGACGCTTTTAATCCTTGAGAAGGATGGGAGGGACTGGCAAACAATTTCATAAAGTTTCAGAATTCAGATATTTACACAACATTTTGATGGGATCATGAAGTGCATGGTGGTATTCCACCCATTTTACACAGCCGAACTGAGCTGTGGAAAAGCAGTTTGTTAGGTTTCACAGATTTATGACTGACCAAAGGACTCTGATGGTGCAGTAGCATGTTGAAGTGTTAAGAGCTGACACACAACTTCAGTGTTTACGTTGATGTACTACTTCAACAATTTATCTTGAAGGATGAAAGACTCAGACATATAGTAAAGGAGATAGTAATCTGTCTAACCATTCTTCATTTCATTTTAGAAGCTGTAGCTGGAAAAACTCAGTTACAGTTTGACTTACCAGTAACGATACGACATAAAACGGACTCCCAGCTTTAAAACAAGCTTGAGCGTGTGAGGCTCTGCAGCAGGGGCTGGAGGAGCAGAGGAGCTGGCAGGCAGGGTTGGACCTGCCATCTGCATATGTGCATTTTATGCAACAGGTCTATGGCTTCACTGTCACCAAGGACGGCTTTGATGCCTCTTTCAAATAATTCTGAAATAAGCTTGCTGGCAGGCATTTCTGGACTGGATTGCCTGGGTTAGCTGCTAGGAAAAGCACTTTGTGCCAGGCAGCTGCTTGGAGGAAGTGGTGTTGAGCAAAGACTGAAAGTCTTGCAATCCAGTTATTATATTGTATGAGAAAATGCCAAGCAGCAGAAAGTTGTGTTTTTCAGGAAAAATTACCCAATCTTTTTAAAGTTAGAGAAAGCTTCCCTTTCCCTAGGAAGCTAATGTTTATAAGCTGAGCAGCTTTTTGCATCACCTTTATACCTCTTCCATGACAGAAGCATAAATTCAGTTGACAATTAAGTGAACATACTTCTAAGTAACATTTGTACTTGCAGTAAATTTTATATATGGGCTAGCATGAATTTTGAAGACAGACTTCATTACATGTCATGCACTGAAAACTGTCCACAGCCATATGTTCAGTATATTTTACAACAATTTTTCTAATGAATGTTTATTGCTTTCCCTCTTTAAAGGTGTAATCTATCATTCTGCAAAAGTATGAAACAGGAAGGTTGTGGGAAAGGAGTAACACATACTGATGGGGATTGAAAAGATCGAGAAATGTTCTCTTACTAGTTGCATTTCTTATTTTCAGGAATTCTTTGAACATGCAAAAAAGCTCTGGGATGATGAAGGCGTAAAGGCATGCTTCGAGAGGTCAAACGAGTATCAGCTGATTGACTGTGCACAGTAGTAAGTATTTCTTTTTATGGACTTAATAGCCAACAATGTAATCATATATAACAAATTAGAAAATATATTTATGTTAGCAAGATCTCAGAGTTTTGCAGTGCAGCGATTAACGTTTTTATTCTCTGTATAGGCTGAGCATGTATAGCAGAAGTAATTGATTGTTTTATCATAGTTTGCCATTATTATAAAACTAAATACTCTGCCTCAAATATTTCACAGCTAATAAAGTATGAAAACATCAAATTAAATAATTTTAAGTATCTTTATTCCATTCAAAATGGATTTATATAAAATCATTTTGATTTAAACTATTAAGTGTGGAAAATGTAGAGCAAATCTAAGGAAAATGCTTTGTTTTAAATTCTGAGACCAAGATAGCACTGAAACAGCTCAGTTTTCACATTCCATTAGAGCTTCTGAGATTATTACCTAACTGCATGCAAACCTGCATTACTAATATATTGGGGGGAGCGGGGGGGGGGGGGGGGGGGGGGGGGAATGGTTAGCAGTATTTAATTAAAGATAGTAGTACATTTGGTATTCATATACATCAAGAGAAGTGGTGCATGTACGTGTAACACAGTCATAATCCTTGACCTGTTTCATCTGATTGGAACTGTTCTGAAAAGAGTTGTGTAGTAGATTGTGAGGGTGCAAATCATAAATACATAGTACATTGATGAAAAACAGATTAATCAGGAAATAGTCCATTAACATGCCATGGCTACAAAACTCAGCTGTCCTTAGTAATAACCCAACTCTGAATCAGACTTTGATCAAAAACATACATTTCATGTGTATTGTATATGTTACAGAATATTATATTATAGATGTTCAGCTGCTATTGCAAAACCATATTCTTACCGTTGCTATGTGATTAGGGTTTGCAGAGAACACACTCCAGTGTGTTATGATTTGTCTAATTGGCAGTATGGTCAGCAATGGCACAAGTCTGTTGTAGCACTCAGTGGTTTGTTTTTCTGTCTTCTCTGCTCTTGGTGCCAATGCTGAAGCAGAGAAAACGGGCCGTGCCACTGAAGGACTTGTCATGCTTCTGCCACAATGGGGAATTTCAATGCTGTGGGTCATAGTTCCTTTTCCCTCTTTCCAGACCACTTTTGGGAAAGAGAAGGATCCCGTTATGATTCAGCAGCAGCAGCACATGGAAGTGAGGGAGTATTGCTATGTGTAGGAAGGAATTCATTTGACCTCAGTGGGCTGGATTTATGAAAACTGGGGCATTTGCTCAGAGTCCAGAGTGGGTAGAAATTAAAGCAGTGTTTGTACACAAAAAGAATGAGGAAGGTGTCCTGAATTGTCATCCCTAGGTTTCCCCTCTGCCCTCACATACCACTCCTGCCATGATACAGATGTGATCTATGCTTGCTGAAAAGTCCGGACTGACTGTTTATGATATCTGTTAATACACTCAAGGAAGACATCTGACCAAGAAAATAGAATAATGACATGTATTTGAAATAAACTAATATAAAACGTACTTTACTGATCAGTAAAGGGTGATGTGTCTCCCAGTCCTACTTTAGAAAACAGTGCTGAGAGGGCCGGGCAAAAAAGGAAGACACTGAATTACAGTATTAATGGTCCTGTGCGTTCCCTTAAAAAAATGACGCCTGGCTTTGAGGAGAACAGGAATGTTTAAGTCTCATGTTATGTCCAAAACCAAAACACAAATGGAGGAAAGAATGCATCTAGAATAAGGTCCACTGTCCTGAAACATAAAACTAAATCCTACTACCTCTTTTCCTAAAAAAGAAAGATTATTGGGCTTTTTTCTATGTATCTCCCCTCTGTATGTTCTAACTGGCTGCCTTTTTCTTTATTCTGAGATTATTTATTATAGTAGTGAATACAAAATTTGCATAATTATTCACCCTCAAGACAATTTATGAAATAGTATCTGATATTTAAATACCCCTTGAGTGTATCTGTGCTTTCCATTCCATGATTTACCTGAAAATGTAACAGCTAAGTGAGTTATCCACATTTACAAGCCTTCAGTCTTAGAGCAGAGGCTTGAAACTCAGGAACAGCCATGTCATTGATCTGATCAAACAGCCTTTTTCTCACCACAAGTATTGATGGTGTAAAGTGAAGTGTAACCTTAACAGAACGAAGATGCTAAAAATATATCCAACTTTTATTATCTGCCCCTCTGTCATTCCCTGAAAATTAAAATGGTACTAATACAGTCAATGAAAAGGAGATCTGAAAGTTTTTGCATCTTTGCTGCACACATGTGTTTATATATTGCAGAGTAACGGTAGTTGTGTTACCCAGAAGAACATGTCGGTGCTAGCACTGGATGGACCTTATTCAGAGTGGTGGGGTCATCGCCTTGTGACTGATAGAACCTGTGAGACTAGTTAGAAATACAATTCCGACACACATTTAAGTTTTCTTATATGTGCTAGGAAAATACTAGCTGTGAGGTGCTGCCTTTCTGGCTCAGCAGGGGTGGATGGCATTTCTCTCAGAACCTGTCCATGATCATCTTGAACTGGTAAAGGAAAAAAGGGAAGGAGTGTAATGCAGATACGCAGGCTTACTGTGGGATTTTGAAACATCTGCAGTGTTTTCATTACACTGGCTTTGGGAGAAAGTATCCCACGCCATCAGCTAAATCCTAATCTTTTACTTGATAGTGAAGAAAGAACGTTATCAGTAGGTCACCACTAATTTCTCTGCTTAAAAAAAATACCACAAAGCAAAACCAAAAAACTCCCCATGTGTTAAAAATATCATTGGGCTACAAGTTGGGTGGCTGACTTAAAATACTGAAAAGCATTATTAGCAAATTATAATGTCAGCAGCCAAACTTGGTGACAGTTAAGTGAGTTACAAATACAGTGTATTTTGGAATAGTTTAATTTGGCTACAGTACAGAGCTTCTGTATTTTTAAAACTTAACCTAATTTTCTTTATTACTGTGGGAGAAATATTTGGCTGGAAATAGAGGTAGTAGAAAGACGCAAAGGCAAATGTTTTATTTACATTAGGCCTGAAAGTTGCTTTTCCTTGATCTTTAATGTTCTTTTAAATTACCAGGGTACTGTTCCTTCACAGAAATGAGGGTGAAGGCCTGCTTGCCAGACCATTTTAATATTCTTATATGACTCTCCATGTATGTGCACTTCTTCTAAGTGTCTTATTGGTACATCGTGTGGTATTTGTAACAAATATGAATCTGTGACCAAGTCAGAGGACAGACCTTGCGGTTTGACAGTGGTAAATGTGTCATAAGCAAAGATCTGAATTTTTCTTTATCACTAACTACAAAGATACTTATCTAAGGCTTAGAGGGGAAAGTGTTGCATGGCCATCAGCCATATTTTTTTCCTTAGTGACCTTCATATATTTCTTCAAGATTAATATCATAAAACCAGCAGGTTATTGTTTTTCCTGCCTCCTGATGTAATATTTCTTTTAAGTTATATTTAAAGTTTAATTTAAAAAAATATATATTTAATTTGAAAAGTTGATTTGATTTAGTTGTGTCCCCATTTGGCTTACCTAGATTTCAGCAGGTTGCTTTTGTTTATGATGATAAATCTTACACCTTACTTTGGTTAACTTGAACTTACTTTGAACAACTGTAATTATGTCTATATTCACATGGTTTATATTCAGCAAATTCTAGGTCTATAACGGACTTTCAGATTGTGATCTAGTGCTGTCTTCGCATTGAACTGTCTAGTATATAAATAATAGACCAGAATATGTTCATTAAAAAAATTATTGTAATTCTAGGAGTTTTCTAAAAGCTAAATAGTTTCCTATAAGATGCAGCAGGAGTTTTCTAAAAGCTAAATAGTTTCCTGTAAGATTTCAGTTTCTTTGTACTAGTTACCAAATGCCCAAATTATATTGTATCCGTGGAAGGGAACTGCAAAGCAAACTTCTATGAATGTAGAACAGATCAAAATGAAAAAAGTCCAGGTGTGATGGCTTTCCTTTAAAAAAAGACCCAGGAAAAGAATTGATGAGTTGATTATGTTTCTTCATAAATTTAAGTAAATTAATTTATTTGGCAATGAAGAGGCATAACATTTTCTTTTAACTAATAGCATACCATGAGAAAGAGTTACAGGTTGTAGCCACCTGTTTGGTGTTATGTATGTATTGACTTCGCCCTAATGCAGGTGAAATGGTTTCTGTATTATAAGTCCACTTTCTTCACTGCAAACCAAGCCATGTGCTAACTGGGGGCTGCTCTAGCAGTCCCAGAAAAGCCACTGAAGTTACTTTTTGCTTGGAAATCTGACACATGGACCCACAGACAGCAGTGAAGTCGAAGATCTTTCCAGAATGCTTAAGGCATTGTTGTTGGGAAGGGGGGAAAAAAAAAAAAAAAACAAAAAAAAACAACCCAAAAAAACCCCACCTTCTTTGGGGTCTATTGGAAGGTTTCAGAGTTGAATTCTGTCTCCCATTGCATTCACACGAAACAGCAGTGCATGCGTCCATAGGTGGCCCTAGCTGGAAGGGTTGTACTTCGGCTCACTGAATTCCTCAGTGTAGGAAGTAAACCAAGGATTTGAGGGAGCCCTGCCCTCAGCCAGCACTTTATCCAAGTTCGTATATCATTCTTCTTTCCCTGATAAAACATGCCACTTCTGATACACTTAAGTGTGAAAGCCTAAATTGCTCTCTATGCAAATATTTGGGCTAATAAAACTTGATTATGCAAGTTCGCAGGAAAGCAAACACAAGGGATGTGAGCTTGGCCAAAGAACTGAGCTGATATCCATGGAAAAGGCACACCTCAAGTTCTTTTTCTTCGCAGTTATTCTATCTTGGAGAAGGGTTTCAGCCAGCTTCTGAGGTATCTGTCCAGCTATTAGGTGGAGTAATTAAAAAGAAAGTTCTCTGTGGTGTTTTTCACAGATTCAGTTCACATCAGCTTCAAGATGTGAGAAAACAGATGTTTTTTTCTCTACAGCAGCACTTCTGACTTTCCTTGTGCTCTTCTAGATGTAAGGTTTAATTATTAGCATGGACATAGTCAACCCTCAATTCCTTCTTAAAATCTGAGGTCAGAAAACCTACCTTGGCATTATCTGCTTCTTGTGTCTACTGTGGCACTTCCGTCTGGTGTGTTGATATGTTCTTTCATCATAATGGATGGTGAATAGAATGTGGATGTATGTGTGATAAATTAAGGTAAACATACTGATTATAAGCTAGAGAATATTATTTTTCAAAGTGATTCTTTTTAAACTTGGCAACTGCTTATTAAATAGAGGAGAAATACATTTTACTTAGAAAGATGAGGAAAAGTATTAATTATAAATGTTTCGTTTAATGAAATTTGAAGAAGTAAATTTTTGATGGTGATACAGGGAAACTGTAATAATATAATTTTCTTTCATCTAAAATTCTGTTCTCATTCATATATGAACAACTTGCTGTGAGGACCAAGTTTCTGCATTTTCTTTTTAAGATGTTTCATGCATTCAAACTTTAAAAATTCATTCCATAAGTTAGAAGAAAATTTTGTTTAGTTAATTCATGTACAGGTTTTCTCCACTTACCCTGAATTAAACTATAAACCTTAACCAACCAGTAAATTGTTATTTAATGATAGAAAAGAAAAAAAAAAAAAAAGAAGGGGTATAATTATATATTAATTACTTTAGCCTTACTGATGAGTCTTCTAAGCAGAGGTGGATGCCAGACAGGACAAAAGTCATTCTGCAGCATGTAAGGCTTAAATTTTTCACTGTTTACTGACTAGTAGACCACACTCTTGAGAAGCAGAATTGCGGTTTCTTAAAATATGCACTGGGAATTCTCTGAAATAACCTTTTCATCTGTTGCTGTGATTATTTTTTGTTGTTGTTCCCCTTCTTGCTCTCACGAAAAAAATCATTAGACATAACCAGCTCGTATCTTAATTTTGGTAATCAAAATGTGACCGTGATGTTATAGTACTAGTAGTTAGAAGCACAAAAAATATAGAAGAAGCAGCTGTAGAAACCCTCAAATGCCTTTGTATTTTCAGTTTGGAGGCAGTAGCAGTGTACCATTCACAAATAGCCAGTACAACATATGGGCGTTTACCTGTTTGAGCCACTTGAGTTCACAAATGCTCTCCATACCTAAAGAAGACAATAATATTTCTCAATTAAAAAGTAAGAGAGAAAATAGTTTATAAACACAGCACCCTCTCTGTCTTTTAAAAATGAATATGACAAATATTGTTACTATTAATTAGTTACCAATGGATAATCCTTTAATTCACCCTAGATGCGTTGCTCAAACATAAAATTGAACCATACATACATTTTCCCACAGACGTCTATGTGCATGATGGTCTGTGTTCTGCACTTTTAAAACAAGCAAAAATGTTGAAAATGTAAGGCATAAAAACACAAAATACTCCTTAAGCTTAATTTAAGGTAGTAATAGCATTTAAAGAACTAATGAAAGCTATGACAAGTGCATGAAAGTACACTTAGACTCTTTTTAAGATGTTTTATTAGACATCCCTAGTTTCCTTTGAAAAACACAGCAAAGCTGACTTCAGTCTGTTGAGGGAAGAATTCTTTCCTCCCTAGTCAACAAATTTTTCAGGTTTTCCTGAATGCCTGATTAATTTTTTTCTTAATTTTTTCCTGACTGTTTGCACACGTGGTGTAGTAGTAGGTGCAGGACACGTTAGTGTAACACAGCAACTCAGCCCCATTTTGGAAATAGGATCCATTAAGGAAGTTAGAGGATTGCAGAGAGGTCTGTCAGCTGAACTTGTCTGCATTTAGTTTTCTGTGTTAGTATCCCGTATTTAATGTGGAGATAAGTTTTTCCATGTGCCTTCTGCAGAGGTAAGCTGCAGACTTTCAGAGGCTGTTGCAATTGTATTTGCAATACGCGCTTCAAGCTCTTCTAGAGCCTGAGCAAAAGCTTGCTGAAGGACCAAGACACTCATCATCACCCTCAGTATACATGCTCTTAAAGCGTTAATATCCTTTAACACAAAGAGAGAGCATTCTGTTGCATTTATTATTAAAGAGAAAGGCTGTGTTTATTTTATATGACAGCAGCAAGGGCAGAAGTGAATAGGTACTGGTACAGGGCTGAGTCAGTGAACTGGCACAGTGGGTGTGTGACTGGTGAAGATGGCCAGAATCTGGGGTACTGAGCAGGGGGAAGGGAAGGCTTCTCTGTAGGACTGGACTTCATTGAGGGGCATTTTGTTTGCATTTTGTGTATTATACTTAATAGGAGGTCTTTTTAAAATATATGAACAGAAGATAACAAAGTTAATAAGCAGACTTTGAAAGGTGCCTTGGAAGTTGATGTCTATCTAGAGTACAGATAACTGCCAGTGAAGAGAACTTAAAACCTGTGTATTCCCAGCTAACAAGTCAAAAAAAGAGTAAAACAAACCATTGCCTACAGTAATCATGCTGATACTGCTTAACTCCAGAAGTCCTGATTGTGAATCATTGCTCAGCGTTAGCATATCAATAAATCTTCAAACGAATTAAAACTGCAGATGCTGGTTATCTAGAATCTGCGTGCAGTATTTGTAAGTAGATTTCAGAAGGAAGCTGTAGGTCATGCTGTCAGTTCTGGTGTTATTTATATGCTGTTCTTGGTTTAGGGCTCATCTAGTGTATGCGTGGGAGAAAGAGTAAACTATGACCAAAGCCAGCTTCATTATATTGCAGGGAACATGAAGAGTCACTTACATTTACTCCACTTCTCTGGCTTATGTAGATTGATACAGAATTTAATTCAATCTGTTCATTTATGTGTGCATGTTCTTGGTGGAAGGGATTAGTTGGTTAAAGAATACATTAGCCTATTAATAAGTGTATCATTATGTAACAGAAATGTATTTAAATTTTTTTTCTGTGGGATTTATTTTTAGAATGCTTTAGAGAAAAGTGTATCCCATATTCTGTTGCCTTAAACCTCACCTTGCCATAAACACTTGTTTATGTAATAAGTTTAATATAATACAACTGTATAATGCCTTTAAGTTGTAGGCTTAGAGAAGAAACAAGAGCACTGAAAATTTAATGGCAGGTTGTATGGGATACTGTTAAATTATTTACACTTGGGCTTTGACTTTTCTTAAATGCCAAATGCATTTTTTTCACCTAGATGGTCTTTTTTCAAGTAGACAGTTTCATGCCACAGGATAAAGAAAGGTCAAGAGTCTTATGTCTTCCTTAAGGAACTACTCACTGGCCAGACTCTGTATACATGTGCTCCTCCACGCTAATATATGTACACAGCCTTGTTTATGTTAGGATCTACAAGAAGCCAGGGTTTGGGTGGTGGTGTTTTTCTAAATTAAAGCTGCACCAACAGATTTGGGGGGGGGGGGGGGGGAACAGATAGTGGAATGCAGAAGTTAAGAAAATAAAATACAGCTTATACTGTGTTGGAAAAATGTAAAGGCTAAGCACCTATGCTTGAAAAAGAAATTTTACACCTCAGACTAAATAGAGTCATGGTATTTGTCAGTTTGGTTGTAATCCCAGTTTTAAAGTAAATCTTACTGGGAGGCTAAGCAGTTTAAGGGTGTCTCTTTACTTCTTGTAATTAAGTTAAAGCTAATGTTGTTCATTTTAATACAAGACAACAACGATGCTGCCAGAATTTTTTAAAAGTTTATTTGACTTTAGAGAAACTTGTTTCAGTTTTGTCTGTTGTAAAAGTATTCTGTCCGATTTAATTAGAAATGTTTGTTATAATGGTGGGGTTTTACAAAAAGTTTAATTTGGCCCTAAATTAAGTAGTGGAAAAGAAAATACATGTAAAATATATCAGTAGGCTTCCTGTTTAATAGACATTCCAAATAATTGTCTTCCAGAATAAAATTTGTGGAAGTTCATTTGTTCTAGAATCGGTTCAGAAATTAGTTTTTCCTCATTTTACTGCTCCCCTGACAATTCCTCTGTTTTTAATCAAAACAGAGACATGATCTTAGACATTATCATACTTAACTGCTAATGCAGGAAAAGGTGACTCTTGAAATCAGTTTTATAGGTTTTTTGAGAAGAGTTTTCAGATTTAGTTTTCTTTCATGAACATTACAGGGGAGATTGGGAATGGTTTTGGGGGTTTCAGATACTCTATCGCAGAAATGAATTAGACTGAATATCAAAATAACATTTAACTGCATTTTTCTGACCGAAGCCTGCTGATACGTTTCTTGACTCCCTGCGTGTGCCTCCTTGCCGGTTTTTGTCTTTGTGAAAGAAGGTTTCTCTGCCTTTCTTCTGGTTTAGAAGAATGTGTTTGGGGCTGGGAATATCTGCAGTCTGGATGCTGGCATCCTGAAAGTCCAGTGGTACAGATTTTGGATAATTATTGTTTATTAAGTTTCTTTCCAACCACATTGTGAAGAAGTTTAATGATCAGCATGGGTGTAGTTTCTTGGGCCCCACTTACTTATTGGCACAACTGTGTCAGACCTGTACTTGCCAATACTACCGCAGCAATTATTAAAAAATAGTTTGTTAAAGAGTGCTATTGCCACTAGGCTTGATTCTGTTCAGGGAATGTAGATGTAAGCTCTGCTGGTAAAGGAACTTATTTATCGGGTATGACTTTTATATTCATTGAGTTGGTAGGCCTACTACCTTACATTGTCAGGATCTTAGAAACTTTTTTTCAGCAAGTTTGCCATAAATTAGATTGTCTCCATGAAAAGACTGAATTCTACTTTGAAAAGCTTTTCTTTAAAGAGACATGCCAGTGAACAAACATTTTGCTACACTCTACAGAACGGGCAGGCTCAGGTACGAAGTATTCACAGGTCAATGTGGTCACTAGTTTTCCCTCAGTTTCATTTTTTATTAAGAACTACATGGAAGCCTTTTTATTCTGTTTTTTGGGGTTTTTGCAGGTTTTTTGCTTTGCGTTACTGCACTGGGTACTCACCTCTTTCCTCCATAGTTTGTAAGCAGCTGATGTCTGTAGGGTCTTACATCAGGGTGAGAGGTTCTACAGAGGAGGTTGTGGTGCACATCGCTTCCTGTCAGTGCCAGTCAACACAGTCAAAAGTTTAGGATTTTTCCTGACAGTACTTCAAAAGTAATAATCAACAAATTATGTTATGTAAAAATCGCAAGGGTGAGTCCTCTATTAAAGCTTATTCTTGGAAATTGGTTAACTTACAAATACGCAATTCTGTACCTCTGGCAGGGCGCTCATCATAAGATACAGTATGTTGAAAGAATGATTATATGAAGATTAAAACTGATTTTAGGAATGCTCATAAACAAGTTACGCCTATTTTGAGAATTAAAAGAAGAAAGGGAAGATTGTAGGTGGGTGAAGGTGATACATATGGGTTTACAAATGAAGCAAAGATAATAGAGCACTAAGTATTGTTAGGCAGGAATGCAGAGTCTTAAAGCACTGGACCAACGAGTAAACTTGGCTGGTAGTCTCTGATGTCTGCATAATGAAGGCAAATGTATAAATGTATGAGATTGCGCAGTGTTGAGGGGGGTTAACCTACATCCTGATGGAAGCAAGCAGAATGGATATGGGGGGAAAAAATACCATCACATAAGATCCTGAAAACAACCAAAGAGAAACTGTGCTAGGGAGATCTTCTATTTCCACACCATATGAAGAGCACAGCTCAGATGAATGTTCAGAAACATGAGTAAATACATGGCTGCATTCCAAGCAATTAGCTAGCCTGGCTAAAAGGGAGTTACAACAAATATTAGATAAGTATTGATACTGTGAAGGTACCAGAAATTTGTAGAAGATGACCACAAAAAGTGAAATACAGAAAGAAATGCCTTTAACAACAAAGAACAAAAAATCCAGCAAAAAATAATCTTCTATAGACATTCTCTTAATTTCTTTAGGAAGGGAGTAATTGAAGAACAGTTCCAAAATACTTAATCTTTTGAACCCTTCAGCCTGTGTGATGAGCTTAAAACAAGTGTCTTTCTCCACAGGCAAGACAGGTTTCTTCATCTCATCTAGCCTCATTGTTCCAGTAGATGGGTATCTTTTTCACTAGTAGGCTAAGAGCACAACTACACTTTTTTTTTCTGGAGGAAAAATAGAACAGGCTTTCCAAGTGAAAAGTCCCAGTTTCATTCTGCCTCTAATAGGCTTGATTGTCATTATCTGTTTTCTGTGGACCTCAGAGCACTGGGCTGGGGGTTTCTCTTGTAACAGGTGTGTCACTGTCCTCTTGGCCTGGAAACGGTGGATAAGCCCACCACAAAAAGGATGGACAAGAACAGTGCTTTGTAGGCACAACACTCAGTATCTCCGTGTACTTCCACAGAAGTCCCTGAAAACCTGTGAAAGAGACCATGACTTTCAGAGGACTCACTGGCTTTCTCCAACCCTCGACATGTTAAGAACTGCTGATGTTTTATCAATTTTCTCCCTTAAAGTGGAGACAGAGGTATATCTTGCTATCACACTGTTTTTGAGAGATCTCAACATAAAAGCTGCTTATTTTCTGGAGCTTTTTCACCTTACACATGTGCAACAGTTATTGCAACACTGGCTGGAAGTCTTCTGAGCAGAATCCCGCATGTTTGGATATTATTTGCATTGTCCTTTTTCCTCTGTTCCAGTGCACCGACCTATGACTGACTTGTGGTCTTGATTGAAATTTGTTGGCTGATGTATTTCCCTTTCTTCTCTCCACTTACTAATAATATCTGCAGATCCGTTTCTTTTCTTTACCCTGTTTTGTTTGTTCATTGTTCTCTTCTTGACAGATTGATCATTTGCTATTGTACAGGCCTCTGGGCTCTGGAGGTGGGTAATATGTCAGCTTGGTCAGTAACAGTGAGGTGACTTGGATATCTGCTTGGATATGTGAAGTTGCCTTATTCTATCTACAGCTCCCAAGCCTCCATTGACTTTTTTTTTTCTTTTGTGATTTCATACTTTCCTATTTTATGTAATCCACATAGGCAGAATTCAAGGCTATTCATTCAGACATTATCACGTATCTGTCAAGACTAGAGAGCAGTGTAGCATTTTTCAATGGACTAAAGACTTTGCATTTATACATTGAAGAATTCTTACATGTGATTCTTTTACTGCATCCAATTAGGGAACAGACCATTATCAGACCCATCTGACCTAACTTTGAAATTACCCTTAGTGTTTGTATTGTGTAGTGCGATTATATTTTTCTGTTGTTCATAACACAGTTGGGGGCTCTTTTCATTTGTCTGTAAAAAATATCTTGATAGGAGTCTTCTTTCTGCATACTTCTTATTGTATATAATTATATACTTTCTAGAATTCCGTTCTATCTGGCTCCTTCTTCATACTTTATCATGAAGGAGGAGAATATCATGTGTAGCTATTTGCTTGGTAAGTGCTAGATCTGGCCACACATAACAGAGAGGGCACCATTTCCAGAGGAACCACCGAATTGATTTTAGGGGGGAAAAAAGGGAGGAAAGAAGGGAAAAGACGACGTCTCATTTTAGACCAACTTTAGTAATGCAATCAGTACTCCATGTGTTTTGAAATGGTTCTGCTTTCTGCTAGGAGTCAGCTATAAATCCAGTAGGGAAATAATGGCAGATGGGAAAACTTGTGAGTGTTGTGGGCATTTGCAAACCCTTACCATATCCCTGCAAGGATTCAGAACAGTGCATTTGGCACTCTCAACCTACACTGCAAATTGTTTCCACAAGACAGTTCGTAACATAGCGGCAGAGAAGACTCCAAAGTCTTTACGTATGGTACCGTTTCACTTACAAAGGTATGCACTCAATTGATGTAATCAGACAAAGCATACCAACAGGAAAAAAAGGGGAGAAATGGGCGTTTCTTTCAGAACAGATGTTTTCATTTTTTACTAAATCCATTCTTGCTTCACAATTCTCAAGTGAAAAGAGCCCATCTTTTTCATCATCAGAAACTCCCACTGAAATATGCTGGAAATTGCCAAATCTTGCACAGCATGCATAAATATTCAAACTATTGACAAATCAATTATTAAGTTTTATATGCTTTTCTGCTTTTATATAGTTTAAAAGTAGGTAAGTAACATACCTCCTTCTCAGATGATGACAGCCTTGCAGAAATAAAGTAACAAATAGAACCTGGTTTCAGGAAACAAACTTTCTAGAACCATAATCCTTATTTATTTATGTGAAATACACTTTGTCTGTAAGAAACTACCTTTTCAACTGAAAGGAGCATTTTTCTTCCAATTATATGGCCTCAGTTGAAATTCCTAAGTCATAAAGTGCCCAGTTGGATGAAGCAGTTCACCACATTTTTGAGGAAAGTGAGAACTCCTCCTTTATTTCACTCTTGCTAAGAGGTGAAATAAACTCTTAATTGTTTCGCAAAGTGGAAGTAGAAGAGGGCACTGAAATTAATCTTGTTTTTGTTATGCACTGGAGGCCAATAAGGAGCATGAAGGAAAGAAAATATCATAGAATCATAGAATGGTTTGGGTTGGAAGGACCTTAAAAGATCCAAGCCCCCTGCCATGGGCAGGGACACCTTCCAATCAGACCAGGTTGCTCAAAGCCCCATCCAGCCTGGCCTTGAACACTTCCAGGGATGGGGCATCCACGGCTTCTCTGGGCAACCTGGCCTAGTGCCTCACCACCCTCACAGTAAAGATTTTCTTCCTTGTATCCAATCTAAATCTATCCTCTCTCACTTTAAAACCATTCCCCCTTGTCTTATCTCTGCAGGCCCTTGTAAGAAGTCCCTCTCCACCTTTCTTGTAGGCCCCCTTTACACACTAGAAGGCCGCTATATACAGAATTGCATTAACTTTCAACCCTCTTAATACAGTAAAAGCAACAAAAATGCTTCCCATCAACAGTGGAAGACTGTTCAACATGGAAGACATGGCACAACAAGGGTGACTGGCCATGCAGAAGAGGTGCTTCCCTTTGTGGCTTTTTTGTTCTGTGGTGGGGCTACAGGTTGGGTTTTGCACGCCTGCCTTGGAGCTGCTCACGTGTTTAAGCTCAAGACCTTTTTCAAAGCAACTCTTCTCTGTGTTAAATGTGATACAGTCGCAGGTATCCATTCAGACCTGTGACTCGCTCACCTGCATACCTTGTTCAGTGCTCTGAGCTAGAAGTGACTTACCAGTGGCAATCTTCTTCATTGAAAATTCCGTATTTTTCCATATATACAGTAGTGTGAGCAACAGTGCATGTGTTAACACATGTGCAGGTAACACAGAATATTTCTCCCCCAGAGTCATGACTTCCAGATATGCCACCAACTTGAGAAGGTAAGGGGGGTCTGAAAATAAGCTGCTTTCCTTCCTCCGCCCTGCCTTGCTGCTGCTCTAAACGGGGCTCTGCGGTCTTAGTCTCTCTTCTTGTCTTCCAGTGCCCTGTAGCATTCCCTCCCCGAGGCATCGTTTAGTTTCCAACACATAAATACTTCACAGATTATTTGGGGGTGATGGCTTTCAGAGGAGTATGATGAGATGTGGTATAGAGCCAAATCTGAAGCTTTTTACTGTTGTCAGGTAATGCCAGAGATACTCTGCAGACTGTGAAACAAAGTACAGTGGTCCAGTATCATGCGTATTCCTAGAATATCGCAAGCAGCAGTGTTTCTCCATTTTAAAAACAAAAATCCTTCCAGGTCACTGCATGATCTGTTCTTGTGCAAGATTGAATTAGAGGTAAATTAGCTTTGGTTTCCTAGAAGGACTGTGCTCATGTTGCATTGTATTCTGTTCACAAAGCTGAAGGCTGATTTTTGCTCTGGTGGTGTAAGTTGTCTGATTATGGTAAGATAAAAAACAGTATGGAAGCTGTTTTTTCACTAATCTTATTTGATGGTTGGTTTTTACAGCAGGCTTGTTAGTAAGCCCGTTTAGCGAAATTATACAGGTTTGGGGATCTTTTGGCTATTCTAGTCGTAATACTCTGTTCTGTTTGAAGAATGGGACTACACTGGAGGCATTCTTCCTCCCCCCTCCCCAGCTCTCTCTCTTCTGAAAGTCGTGGCATGTTGCTTTGTGTTTTCCTTGTTGGTAGTTTGAGATATAGTTAGTTGCCTTTCTGAGGATCAGTCCAAAACTGCAATGCAGTACACAGTGATGTGAACGGCCTGTTGTCACCACTGGTTAAAGAAGCTGTGACACATCAGCAGTGGAGATGGAGGGGGGGGAATCAGCTTCTAGCTAGGAAAGCTACAATGGCAGTTGTATTGGGAAATCAGTGTTGTCTTGGTGTGTTGGGTTTTTTTGTTGTTTTTTCTTTATTGCCCAAATGTCGGTGTTTCTCAATAGCTTGCTCACAGGAATAGGAGTCAAGGGAATTCTCAACGTCCAAATCACCAAACATGTGCTATTGTTTGAATTCTTAATTTGTGAGCTGCTCGCAGCAGGCTGTAATCATGTAGCATGCTGATTTTTGGTATCTGTTATGTATTATTTCAGTTTCTTAGGACTTTTGTCTTCCTTATTTACATAGAGAAAGCCAAAGGGCAAACTAGATCAGGAAAGAGCTTCGAGATGCAGCTTAACTTGAGAATGCATTACCTGATTTGGCCTAGGGTACTTTATCCATCTGTTTCAGTTTACCTGTCTGTGAAATAAAAATTTAAAAAAAAGGGATAGTGCCTTCCTTAAGACCTTGTAAAAGCTGTTACTGTGCTTGATATTAAAGGTTTCTGCAGAGGAGTCACAGGCTTTTCCAGTACAATACAGTCATAGGTATTGGCTTGTCTTTCTGACTGCTGTGAAGTAATTGTTACTGCCACTCTTTGCCAAAGACATCGTTATTCTGTCTAGAAAGTATCAGCACAGCTTCATCACTTCCTGGAAAGTGTTTGGTGCAGTACAGATACAGTTCTGGTCCTTCTCAGTTCTCTTTGTACAGCACATCAAATGAACTCTGCTCTGTTTTACTACAGCTTTAGATCAGACCAAATTATAAGTTTGTAAGAACTGGGATATGAATCCTAATAATCAGATTTAGTGAAAGTAAAATGAATGTGGCCAAAATCTTTCAGTTCCACTTCATAATTTAAATATTTTTCTATTTTGTTTAATATTAACAGATGCTTTCAAGTTTTTAGAGAAATATTTGCACTAGAATGAAGGACATAAGCAGCATAACTATCTTACCTAACCTGGCATGCACAGGTTGTTGCAAGATCCCTAAACAGGAGCCGAAAAGTCAGAAAGTGATTGAGGAACATTTTTCCCTGACCAGTTCAACTATTTGTCCACACTGGGAAAATACACTACATTGGAAAACCATTAGCCAACAGTTTTGTCTTTAATGTGCGCAAAGACCGCTGTGTAAATTGTGACCAATTCAGCCGTCATTAGTACCATTTTCCCTACCTATACTAACAGTAAAACTGTGTTCAGTAGTCAATGTGTTTTTACTGTGTGCCAAGTGTAGATGAAATCCGAGTTGTTCATTGTGAAATATGTACACCAAAGAGCTTTTAAATGTCTATGACTAATGTTAATGCTTATAGGACTGTCGGGAACAATGTAGATATTTATGTAGATATTTTCCAGTAATGACTTTGAGGTTTGTTTGCTTTCGTTTGTGTAAATCAAACACAGTACAGCCAGCCAAAGTTAGGATTCTTTGCTCCTCTTAATAGAAAGAGCGTCTTCTGTGGAGGATGATTTGGGAGGAGCCAAGCTAGATGATAAGAAAGCACCCAGGTGTGTTTAACTTGCCAGAGAATATTGTCTTGAGAAGGTTACCCAGTAGCTAGTTGAGGCTGCATTTCAGAAGCATCAGTGAAGGCAGCAGACCAGTGTAAGCGCTGTATCTCTTAGAAGAGTTCATGCAGGGGGCTATTTGCCATCAGTTTCCAGTGATCCAGCAGCCTAGGGAGAAAGTGACCATTCAGGGCTTTGAATTGTTAGATGCAATTATCTGTCCCTAAAACGGATAACACTGTATAATCTGTGGTTATTGCATTCAGAATAGATACAGAAAGGCATCTTTTCTTTTAATAAATACAGTGCAGGTAGGCAGTGTTTGAATGGAGTGTCCTTATGTGGGACTGACTGCTAAGATTATATATGCTGTTTGGCTTCCTGATGATTAAATTACGTTACAATTTCTTCTGCCATCTGTCTGTTTTAGGCATGCTAAGCAATAGACCTAGATAGATTGTGCTTTACACAAAGGCTTGACTTTTTCTCTAAGGTTTTGTTGGAAGAGGAGCATGAGAAGAATCGCACCCTTAATCAATATGGCTGCTTTGATAAAAAGCCTCTTCCTAAGAGGGTTTCCCAGGAAAGCTTATTCTAGTGCAGACAAGGCCTGGGAGAAACACACTCAGTAATCTCCCCCACCCACAAGCTGTGGTGGGGATTTCTTGAATCCTTAGCAGTGGAGCAGCCCCCTTGCAGTCTCTCTCCACGCACCCAGTGCTGCTGCTCTCTCTGTGTCCAGCTTTTTGCCCCATCTACTGCAAACGGTACAGCAAAACCTTTCAGTTAGAGGAGATGATAGAACTTCTAGAAGGAAAAGGGACTTTTCGTAAGAATCAAAAAGCCTGTCGTTAAAGCACAGACTGTTCCGTAGTTCAGAAATATCCTTTCTTTGAGCTGGCTTGTTCTTCTTTTCTGTTTTTTTATTAGGTTTGTTTGTGAGCTGAACTTTAAAAATCTCTTTTGAGTGGCTTTGATTCTTACAGGGGAATCTGTTGTGATGTAAGAATGCAAGCAGCATAGGGGTTCACTGTCGTATAATGCTTTATTGTCTAAAAATAAGTATTTTCTTCCAGTTGCCTGGGTTGGTAGTTTAAAACTGCTAGAGAAAGATCTACATATTTTACTTGTGATACGATGGAACTGGGAAGGAAAGCAATAAATAATGCTAACAGCTCTTAATGTAAAGTTGTTTTCCAGTGATGAGGCTTACACTGTTCTCTTTGTCATGCAGTGAGTAGTCCCAGCGTAAATCAGTGTTCGTGTTAGAGCAGTTCCCAGAGTTGTCACCAGATTTTCAACCGTCCTTGCTATTTTTACTGTGGATTTTCCAGCTGATATTTGGAGGCACTGCCCGTGTACTGTCTGCTTTGCGCACGTGTGGCAGTTAGCCCTCCTAAACAAACACATTTCTGAAATTCAAAGGTAACTCTACTAGGATAAGTTCTGAGGGTTAAAAGGTATAGCACAAATGGTAGTATGTTTGCATTACACAGTAAGTCTTTACAGGAGATACTGATTGCACATTGCACAGAGCTGCACCCACCAACATCGGTGTAATCCGCAAATATGCCATGTCTTTATTTTTAATCTCACAGCATGGTACGCTACACCGTGCATGCTGCATTGGCTTGCTTTTATTTTACTGCTTACAACATGTGAACTTGGGACAGGACTTAAGGGTCTCTGCAGCTGGCACAGAAATGAAAGCCCTCAGGCCTGACTGGCACATCTGCTGTTGCAGCCCAGCTCTGGCCACCTTGTAGCTGCTGCTGCACCTTTTGTTCTGAGGAGTGGTCCCTGGGCCTCTGGCAGAACCAGACCCTGCCACCTAATCCCAAAGCTACAGTAAAAAATAACATTCTCTTTGTTGAGGAAACTTAAAATCACTTTGAAAACAATTCCTCACCCATCCTGGCACTCATTAGAAGTGATTAGAAGACTCGTGGCAATCCTTTCAAATTGCATGCATAGGTAGATTTGGTCTGTTTCTTGCCATACTTGAGTCTGAGATAAACTGAGGCATAGATTTGCGGTCAGTGAAGTCTTTCTTTGGCCCCGAAGGAAGGAGGTAGTTGGATATGTCTCTGTATCCCTTTGCTGCATCGACCCCAGCTCTGCAGCAGAAGACCAGATGGCCACAGGACGTGCTTTGTAGCTACAAGATAAATCTTATGACAAGCAATTTCCTTCCATCAGTTACGGACATATGCATAAAAATTTTGATTTTTTTCCTAATCAAAATAAAAGAATCCCTGAGAAGCTGTCTTTACAAGAAACACTGCTTAGCAGCTGGGAGAATGTGCTTCCCTTTTTTTAGTGCAGGGCAGCCAAAAAATTGTGGTTCTAAAAAAGTTGTAGTATTTGAGAAAGTACAAATCCAATCACATTTAATATAGAAGATCAGGATTGTCTTTTTCATCTGGACTTTGTAAGAAATGTGTAACTTTTGGATGATGCCTCCTGTCTGACCTGAGCTGGTGATGGGTGAGAAGTAACAGCCACCCCTCTAAGGAGTTATGAGAAACACTGGCATGTGCTGTGAAACCACTTAGAAATATAATAAGGCAAGGCAATGAATAGGATTAGAGAAATATGGAAGTTTGTAGAACTGGTGGCAGCGGTTGACCGCTTATATCCACCAGTGGATCTTGTTCACAGGGGAAGCTGGAAGAAAGCTAGCTATTACTATGACTTTGTTTGCTCTAAAGGAAGAGGGCCCAACAGAAGGGAGCTTCAGATAGCAGTAGTGGGCATTTTGATGTATATTTTTAGTACAGCTAAGATAACGTTTCTGGAGTGTAGCTTATGTTTAAACTCTCATTTGGGGTTCTTGGTTTGTTTCAGTTTGTTTGGGTTTTTTTATCAGCGCTTCCCATGCATTCTTTCTTTCCTTTCCCTGGCTTTTCTAGCTGCTGTTCTGGAGCAGCGTGCTTTTGTTTCAAGGTATTTGTAAATTTTTTTTTAAAGTAGGTTTTAAATTGACTAAAAACATGCTATGTTCGATAATTGCTTATACGTGTGAAGCTGGGTCAGTTTGCTTTCAAGCTTTTATTTTCATGGCCTGTATTTTGACAGCCTCATGCTTTTCTTTTCATTCAGCCAGAAGACAACAGATGCAATTAGCATTGCTTTAAATGTTTCTCACCTGACCAGGAAAGGTATGCATTAGAGACTGTGTCTGGTTTTCCTAGGATCTTTCGTGGCGTTGTACATGTATTTAGTGCACTGGGACAGTTTAGATAGTGCATCTGGCAACATCCATCCTAATTATTGTTGGGAATTAACTTTTCAAAGCTGAGAATTATAATTTAGGTTGTAGTACATTTTTAGAGGCACATGTGAAAGGTGTGACCTGTCTTGTGTAGCTGTGGGTAGGTAGGAAAATGGTTTTGAAAAGCTTCCTGTATTGCCAACCATTTTATTCTTCAGAAGCAGGGGAGGAAAAAGGAAATAAAAAATGTAATCTGGCCATATTTAAAACATTGACGTGTTTGTCCTGCACATGGTGTTAGAAAATGAGGTATCTTAAAAGAACCAAGAATGCCTTTAGAGTTGATATTTACGGCCCTTTTCCTTCCCTTTATCAGTCACAGCATACTAGCTCGGAATCTAAGTAAGTAGTCAGCTGAATACACACATGGCGAGGTTATCTAATTTCTAGCTGCCTGCTTTGTTTATCAAGCACTTATGTAACGTTCCAAATTATATTAAGGCAGGGCCGAGCTTTGTATTCGCATGCTGTTATCCTAGCACCGATAGGAGAGACGGACAGAGCAGGGTGTAAGATGTTTGAAGTGATGGCTGCCTCTGCTCTCCCCTCTCCTGAGCTCCAGATACACACCCCATCTCTCTTCTGCTTTCTAGCAATTACAGTGCAAGGCTGCAGGACTTCATGCTTCACACTTATATCAGCAGCGTAGAGGCACAGAGCTGAGGCTGCAAAGGCAACAAGTGCCAGACTGTAAACATTGATTTGAAAGCTATCAAACTGATTTAGGGTTGGAGATAGACCAGCGTTTTTTCAATACGTGTTTATAATTAAGAATGTAAACAGAATATCATGTTTATATGCCCCAGACACAAAAGGAGGCTTTTTAAAGCTCTGGTTTGAACTCCTTGAAAATAAATGGAGGCAACAGTTAGGGTAGAAAGGAAAATGACACTCCTGCAAGCATTAAATCATACCATTTCCTCGCTCTCTTCCTCTCCATCACGCACAGTTGCATACAAAAACTCTGCTGCAGAGCTGCTATTTTTCATTCTTCTCTTAGACTATACCCTTTCTCTGAATGAGTATGCATACGACGGGGCTTTGTTTGTCCTTTTCTTTTCCCCATGGTGGGATGTAAAAAAAGGGCTTGCCTAAAAGATGTATGGAAGTTAATAATTGTCCGTTCAATTAATGATATTTTAACAGTAATACAACACAGTGGTTTTTGTAAATAGGTTTATATAGACTCACTGTGACTATTAGTCATGTAACTCACAAGCAGCTAACTGTAGCCAGCTTAAACTGGTTTTGGGATTTCGTTGGAGTTTTTTGGTCAATAAATCATAACCTCTCTTGAGACTTATGAAAATTCCTTTTTAGCCATGGTAGTTGCTAAGTAATGTCCCTACTTGGATAACAGTTTAGATACCAGTCCTTAAATGCAGGGAGCCTTTCTGGACAAAGCCAGCCAGTGTATTTGCTGGGTTTTGCAAGATTAAACCCTTGAAATCTCTCTCTGCTTAAGCTGCTGATTGCCATCTGAAGTTTCTTTAACTTAAAAGCTTGTATCTGAAATAGAATCTGAATCCCAATTTCCTTATTATCTTTATTACCCACCCTAAAAATTGTTAAAGAAAAATGGGCCTTCCTTTTCAGTTTTGGAATTTTTATTCATAACTTCAGTGTTCCTGTGTTCACAGATTTAAGCTATTAAACAAATAGTGCATTAATACAGATACCAGACTTACGCCATCCCTGTTCCTGATTCAGTTTTCACTTGTAACTAGCTCCAGCTTAGCCGGTGACACTCCTAGCCATGGTGCTATGAATGAATATCTAAAAAAATCCACTTCAGCAAATTAAAACCCCTTCTTTTGTAGAAAGAAAAATAACCACTTACTTGAACTTACTTTGGTGTTTGAATTTTAATATAAACTTGTTTTTTTTCAGAGAAAGATGTATGTCAGATTTGTGTTGAGATATGCACGCAAAATGCTGTTTCACACAGAGGCAGGTTTTGTGGCAAAGTTTGTAAAATCAGCATTTCTTGAAGGACATACTTACATGATGACTTTGATGGCACAATGAGGAAGTTTATATAGAACATCTGAAAGCTGTTACAGCAAATGGGAGGTTTGTAATTTTACTAATTTGTAAACTAATTAAGAAAATCCCTATGGCACTTGCCCTAAAGAAGTGTGGGCGCTAGTAGCCCTTTATATGTTTCTGTTCTAAATTCTAGGCATTTTTACATAGCTTAGTCAAACTGTGCTACATTTTCAGTTAAGTTAGTGTTAACCACCTTAAAAATAAATGAAACATATTAAGCATTATCTTCTTTCTCCCTAACCGCCATGAACTGCAGGCTTAAATTTTACATTTTTGGTGATGCATTTCAAGAGGCTAAGTCAGATTAACAGCACAAGCTGCAAAACCGTACGTCGTTCACCCACTAACAGGGGCCTTCTTTTCTGTGAGTTTCCATAAATTAGATGTAGAGCCAAAGCAAGCGGTAGCTATTTTTAGTGCAGCAGCAGCAGCAGCAGCACTGCAGAACAGAAGCTGGCAGAGTGTCACGTGTGTCAGGCTGAATCAAAGGGAGTATCCCAGCAATGTGCTGTAAACAAAACAAGGGCACTGTCAAAAAACAAGCTTCAGGTACCCCAAAAAACCAAATCAAAGCCTCACGCAAGAAGCAAATGCACCAACTTACCAACTGTGTTTCTTAGGAGATTTTCCTATTTTGCAAACACAGGAGCGTAATAAGAATTCTGCATTTCCTGGTGTCCCACTATTCACTTGATGCAGTCCTTACCTCTGGGCATTTTTTTGAGAAATCTATTTTTCGGCCTGTATCTTTTATCAAGTGTAATTGTTGTCTGAAGATACATAAACATAGCAAAAGCAGATGCAACTCTTTGTAGAGCCACTATATAGGGGATGTCCTTGCTGTGAAAGCACTGCCTTACAGCATGTGAGATGTTGCTTTTCAGCAAGCAGAAGAGTGATATAAGCTAATACTTTACTCTTTACACATGAATTGGATTCACATATTCATCTGGTAGGTTTTCCATTCATAATCAGTATTTTTATTATTTTGTGGATTTTTGCATAAAATGCCTCTGTCCTCTGAAATTATATGTTAGCCTGAGTAAATACTCACTGAACCTTTCGAAGATCAACTTTTTTGTTTACTTTAGTGTCCATGTGTCCACATGCTCAGTAATTCCAAGACTGCCTATTACTTAAAATTACTTGCCAAGCCCATGGCATGAAAGCCTACAGTCAGTCAGTAGCATCCATTTATTGTTACTCAAGCAGTTGAGATGCAACCTTTATGAAGGTTAAAAAAGGTGTCAAAATTTTTCATTTGAATTGATAGTTTCAAAAAAAAAAAAAGTCTGCTTCCCATCTTCCTGAAAACCATCTGTTCACATGATGCATCCTCTGTTGGTCCTTCAGGTGTGTGTATTTTAATGATTTATAGGATTTGATTTTGACAGGGGTTCTCTTTTGGGACCCTGGGGAATGGGAGAGTGTTTGCTGCTTTTACAGTAAATGCAAAGCTGGGAAAAAGTGACTTGGGAAAAAGGATGTCAGCCTGAGAAAGCTGAAGAATACGATTTCCTACAACAGCAGCCCATGCAGAAAAGCATTAGATGAGATTAATAGACAATAGGCACAAAAAGACAAATGGAAAAACCAGTGCCAGTTATGGCAGCACTGGTACAATGGGGCTCTTGAGTGCAACGAGTCCCTCTTGTTGCCTCCCTGCTGCTTCTGACCAGGTTTTTCCCCTGGGATGGGGGAAGAGTGACTCAAGCTAGCACCTGGGGTTGGAAAGAACAGCAATATGGGTAAGCTTCTAAGGCATGTCACATATGGCACGGGTACTGTATAGGTATGGGGAAGGATCTTGGTTCTTGAAATTGTGAGTTTTAATAGACTTCAGTGTCAAAGAGGAGCAGTAACCTTGTCTGATCCACTTGCTATACATTTTTGTTCAGCCAATATATTTTAGGCAAGTTGCAGCCAGAAGAAAGAAAAAAAAAAAATAGAATGTAATGTTGTGGGTAGGAAAAGCTAAGAAAAAATAGTAGAAAGAGTAGATTGTTAAAGATTGTTGCATGCACATCTTAACTCATTCAATAATGCTAAAGTCGCAGACTCTGAGTCGAGTGTTTGTAAACTTTTTGGACATGAGCCTTTCTGTTTTTTTAAGAAAAGTGGTTTGATTTTTTGTGTGTATGTGCCAGAGTCCCTTTCTAAGTGTGTTCAGCGTTCTCGTATGAAAAGATAGAAAAAGTATTTGATACGATTTATAGAAATTATTACTTTATATAGAAATAAAAACCCACAGCTCTACTGTTGGTAATACATAAATGTTTCAAACGTCTGTAGCCAAATCAAAGGAGTGTCAGGCTGAACTCAGAATCCACAGTTGCTTTTTGGGTTGAAAATCGAAGTGTCCTGCGCTGCCTTACTGTAAGATATGTAAGAAGAAGATATGGCCGTGAATATCTCTGAGTAAACACCTGGATATCTGCTGCTTGCTTCTTGTCCCACTGTTTGCACAGAATACACTGCGTCCTTACTCGATAGCCATCTCTTTACCTTGAAAATGCAAACTGCAACGCGTTCTCATGTCTGGTTTTGCTAGAATGGCTGCTACCATTGTAACTTCAGAAAACAAATAAGCTGAAAACCTTTTGATTTTAAGTAACTGTAGATCACAGGAAAGGAGTTTGTCTTCAGCTAGAATATTTGTGGTGGTTTTAGGCCTCAGAAAAACAGAATTTGGAGGGCTAATTATGATTTCACCAATATTGGCAAATGATGATCTGTTTTCTGTAACAAGTAACTTGCTGTTCATTCTCAGCACATCGGCTAGACTTCCACAGAAGTTAGTAATCACCTACATGTTTGTGGCCAAACTTTTAAGTAGCCTTTGCAGTGCTGATGCTGCTCACAAAGGGCTGGGGAGCGGCGTGCGCTGCAGCCACCGCGTTTCCTGTCCCAGCCCTGGGAGGAAACCGGAGCGGGCGGCCAGGCTGGGGAGTCTTCTGCTCGCTGGGTGCCATGTCGGCCTTTCAAACACACGCCTCGGTGTTATCAGCAATATGCAAAATAAATAAAACGGTGTGCCTGCGAGGCATCACAGAGCCAAGCTGCACGTCAAATCCAGCTCACAAATCATAGCTTCTGTGGCTCGGCTCACCATTAAGGCATCTATAAAACAGTTGTTACTGAATGGAGCATAGAGCAGGGATGGCAGGCTTAGGCAATAATTGCACCGAGCTCTTAGTGGTGCAAAAAAATGGCAAGTTAAAAAGAATAAGAGTTGCTGTGGATCTGCTGTCTACAGGGAGACTTGAAGCAGATGCTTCTTTACTGGGATATATTAGGAAAACTGATCTTTCAGCGGGTCAGTTATGACATGTATGTAAATTTTAAAATCTATAAAAAGCTATCGTATTAACATATGGCAATATAACTGAAAAGGAAGAAGAATTCTTGAAAATTATGCTGTGTTAACATATGACTGCTTAAATTGACTTTGGCTTATAGGACTGTTTGAATTATGTAGTATATTAAATACAAGTAGGTCAAAACCTGCAGTATACATAGTTGCAAAACCTTTTCAAGGATGTACTATTTGTAACCAGCTTGTAATAGCTGTAATTTTCTTGTTCCACAATCTCTTGTAAAGGAGCTGCTATACACAAGTCTTAACTTTTTTTCTGATGTATGTATTTCACAAGTTTTTTCTGGATTTCTTCTTTTTGCCAGCTCACTTTCAGGCTCTTTGAATCTTCTGACACAGGCTGTAGGTGTGATTGCAGCCCAGCCTATCTGGACACACCCAGCCTGCCATTAACCGAACCAGTCTGGGTACCTGTGCAGAAAACAGCAGCTTAAATACAACCAGGTTTCTAAACTGGGCTCCGCACTCAAGCCTTGACATAGCAGATACACTGCTCTCTGTAATTCAGCTGGCTAATTTAAATTTCGCTAGATGTCTGCAGTAAATCTCTGGGTGCCTGTGGATCACCGTGAGAATGATGTCTGGGTTACAGTTTTCTCTTATCCATAGTTACATGCCTGTCCTGTGGGTGTCTTTTTATTTTTCCTGTAACGTGAGTTTCATAAGTTCTACTTCAGCATTTCTTCTTCCTTATCTGAACCATCCTTTCTTTGATATTTATCTCTTTCTTCATTTCTAGCTGCCTGATACATCTTGCAGCATTATTCTCAACTCTCATAATTCAAAATAATGATACAGGATTTTAAGAATACCTTCCATTTCTTAGCACATTGGAAAAACCTCTCTTATTTATTCTACAACTGTGATGTATTTAGCAGCCTCCACACACCTTGCTGAACTTTAAAGGTAAATTGCAAAGTGTGCTTGATTTCATTCTAGGGAAGAAGTTGAGGTTACTGCATTGATTTCACTGGGAGTAGAATCAGCTCATAGCGTCCTATTTACTTAATTCCTCCGGTATCTGAAATGTGGGTAGACGCCCATTTCAGAAGCTAGATGCAGGGCAAAAAGTAATCTTTCCCTGTGGGATTAAATAGCAAATAAACTTTTGTCACAAATACCCAACAGGAAGCAGAAAGATCTTTATTTTGTGTGCAGTATAATGAGTAAAGCATGCAGGTATTTTTCTGCTGTTGTGGACTGTCTTTTGTTTGTTTGTTTCTCCTTTGCATTTTCTGAGAAATACATAGTTATTTCAGGAGCTTTAAGTAAGCTGGTCTGATTTTCATTGTTATGTTCATCATTATATACCACATATAGGAAGATTTGCGTACTGTGCATACAACATGCAGAAGTGGAGCCGGATGATGTTATCTGGATTTTCATCAGCATCAGTACAAACCTCAGCTCATCTGTACCCTCAGTTTATAATCAAAGCCCTTGCTGTCAGCAAAATGTCGTGCAGAGGATCCCCTCCCACAGCATTGTCAGGCTTGTGTCATACAGCAGAACTGCTCCTGCTGACACAAGGGCTTCCTCCTTAGGGTTAAGTTTGCCCTCTGATTTTAACCCTTAAAAGACAGATGAATTAAAATTAGAATTTCTGTCAGGCAGCTGCCTATCTCTGATGGATATAACTACTTAATAATTACATTGTTTGAGTGGTGCCTTGACACTGAGAAGCAGTGCTGCATGTTAATGCTTGGCATGGCCAGTTCACCTCCTTTCGTTTCAGAAGTGTTTTTTATGCTCGCTTTCTACTTGTTGCTAAGATGAAATTCAGTCCTTTTTGCACAAATTCAGTAAATTGGATTTTATGTCAAAAAGCAAGACAGGAGGAGGAAAAAAACCCAGCGTCCTTGCCTCTGTGTGTATCTTGAAGGCAGTGCTTCCCTCCGCTACTGCTTGGCAGGAAGTTTTTCTGGATCCTTGGATCCAACTCAATATCCTGCTCAGCAGTCTCAGCTTAAGGTTTCTGAAGAGTTTCTTGCCCCAGAGTTACTAATAAATTGCATCCTGAAATACGCACCTCTATGTCAGTTCTTCCAAGATGACAGAAAGTTGCTGAGTTACAAAATCACAACTCTGCAAGCGAGCAGAGGGATCCTGGCAGTTAATAGAGAAAGAGTGATATAATCAGACAACTGTTTTAGCTGCTGGAATAGTCTTTTCTTCAGGTAGTCAGTGTGAGTTGCAAGGAGGAAATGGTATGTTTGCATCCTAAGAAGTTCTGTAGGAACATCAGGAAAATAGTACTTGGGCTAGTGGTGAGGGCTGGAGCCTTTTCCAAAAGGATTGCGAGAGAAGGCGTGAACTTAGAGCAAGAGTGGTTTAGAATAAGTCTCTGTAATGTAGCTTTGAACTATTTATAACGTGCAGAGAGACAGTGCAGGTACTTGTGTTTAGTGTAATTATGCTTATGCAATCAGCTTTTTTAGGAAGATACTCATTTGACTGGTTTATTTTTGGATATGTACTCCAGGGTGCTAAAATGTGTATGTATATATCTGTATAAAATTTTCTACTTTGGTTCTAAATCAGTTTTCTGTATCTGTCAGGAGATACCCTTCTACCTGTAAAAAATGATATGTGGCTGATTAACGACTGATGGCAGACAAATCTACAGATATGAGACTTTCAGCATCATAAATGAGAATGCCTTGCTTGGGGGGGGTGGTGGTGGTGGTGTGTGTGTAATTTCCTCTTTAGTTTCTACAAGAAAAGACCCACAGCCTAACCAGCTGGATTTTCTTTGCAGTGTGAATAAGCAAACCTTTCCTTCTTTCATGGCTTCAATTTGGTATATTTCTGTCTGAATTGCTTCTTCCACAATTTTCCTTGTACTGCTGGGTTCAGAGATGTTCCTTCAGATGCCCAGTAGATGATGTAAATAACAGAATGAAGCTCTTCAAAGCTGATACAGGTGTGTGTGTATGTATATCTCTAAACATGCTGTGTGGCTAGGTGGGGCAGTCCTCATCACTTGAATGTTTATTCTGGGCAAAGTTAGAATAAAATACATCTTGCCATCTTAAAGATAGTTTGGTGCTAATCTAGGTAAATAGTTTCATTAGCCCTTATAAAGAGTAGAGTAATTAATTTATGCACTCCTGATAAATGGTTGGTTGTACGTTTATGTGAAATGCATTTTATTTCCTTCAAAATATTCCATCTGTATTTCATGTCATGTCATAATTCATTTTCTCAGTTGGTTGTCGTTGTACATTATTATTTTTTTAATTAATATTAATCAGTTGGTTTCTCATTTTATCTTGCATTCCATTCCTTACCTTAACAATTCTTAACTCATGTTTTATTTTATAACATTGGACATTTTAGTAGAAATTACAACTCCACAATGCACTGACTCCCTTTTTAAAACTTTATTTCCAATCCCTTGTCATATTGAATCATATTTTCAGTGTTATGCATTGGTATGTCCTTGACATTCAGTATCTATATGGTATATCTGTTAAATTTTAGTAGTAGCCAGCTTATTACGAGACTTCTGGTGGTAATCGATATAGTTGTGTTTGAAGCAGTAAGTAAGAAAAGTCTAGTTGGGTCACCAATGCTGTTCTCCTGTGTTCTGCTTCCAAGCACATCTCTCTTCTGTCATGTTCCATAAAGACCACAGTCATTTAAAATCTCCATGCAAACAAATTTTATCTAAAAAACTCTTCTTAAAAGAGTATAGGTGGGGTAAAGGAGCATAAAGTGTAAAGGAGTGGGTTCCTATAGCTTAATTCACTTTTCTGGACCTTTTTTTGCTCTCCTGCTGTAATTAAGCAGGACATGGGTGTTGCGTGATGTTGCATTCCTTGCCAGAACAGAAAACATTTTAAGGTGAACCGCTGAAGAAAATCAATTATGTTGGAAAACAAATTCTGCATGCATAATTGAAGATAGCTCGTAGCACTTGTGTGGCTGTTCTTCTCAAAGGACAACTTGGCATTAACGATGGCAAATTATGACCTGGGCTTAACACTAGTTTCCCTAGTTGTTTCAACAAATCAGTGTGCAGGTCTTGCATTGTGAAGCAGCGTGTGGCCTGGGGCCCCCTCAGCATACAGAGCAGCCCCTGGGTTGGTGTGGCAGACGATACTGCCTGTGGCAGCTGCTGGACAAGTAGCAGGCACTTCCTATAAAAGTGAGCTAGGTTGTGGCTTTGTTCCAGTGTCCTCGTAGGATCATCCACGTTGTGTTAAGTATTTAAAACATAATGTTCCACACTGGGAGGTAAATCTGGAGCCTGGCTTGTTCCTGGTGGCTTGATGGAGGTTGTGGAAGAGTCTGTCAGTGCTGGTGTTGCACTGCATGCTGACCGTTCCCATAGGCCAGGTGCTGGCAAAACCACTGTCAGGTAAAGTGCTATTTATTACATTTATTATATCCTCTGTTAAGCATGCTGCTTGGAGGATATGAGAGATGGCAAATGATCTGTATCTAAAGCTGCTGGATTTTAGAAAAGTCTCTTTACAGATTATTCTTAACAGCAAGTTAATTGCACTTGTGGAGAATGACACAGGTGTGATTATTCACCAGAATAAAATGCCACCTCTGTACCTACAACATGCCATGCAGTGTCACATGTTGTTGGACCATAGTTCTAACTACAATGTTTGGAGTTGGGCTACAACAAGCAAAGAGCAGGTTTTCCATTTGGTTTAAGGGAAAGACCTTCATTCAGGCTCCAGATGTCCAAAATTTTGCACACACATTTTGCATACTGATCTTCTAAACATATGAGCAGTCCCATTGAATTCCAAAGTCTTGTTGCATTCAGTAGGGTTACTTATATCCTTAATACTGTGCATGTGGGTGATCTGTGTAGAATCCAAGCTTTTCTTGCACTGAATCTCCAAGTGCATTTGCGTATCTGAAATATTTAATCATTCTGACAAAAGAAAAAAAGGAGTGCAGGAAAGTACAAAGCTGCCCCATAGTCAAAGTATCTTGCCATTTGTTTGGTTTTGGTTTATCTACATTTGTCCTGCAGTTATTAAAATTCCCATTTACCTGTAGCTTCTGTGAGAAAATGACTCACCTTGAAAATGGCATCAGTTTTGAAGAATAGGTCAGCAGTTTTTCAGTGCACTTTATTGTGCTTCAGGTTAATTCTGGTCATCATTTCTTTCCTATTGGAGCAAGCTGTCTGCCTGCATAACATCCACATCTTGTCTGGAGGGACAGAGGTGGCCCAGGGCACCCACAAAGTGTCATGGTGGAGCCCATTGTACCGTTTCTCAGTGCTGAGATGGGAAGAAACACAAGCAACAAGCGTAAGTAACAGTTGGAAACGCCCCGTTTCCTCACTTCTGTGATTTGGCTTTTGTCCACATAATGTTTTGACACTGAATCTGCTCAGTGCTTGAGCTGAATTTAGGACAGAGCAGCCCCAAATCTGACACATAACTAGTAAATGAAGATGTATGTCTTAAAGATGTGTGGTTGTTTAGTACTTATGCTTCTGGATCTGTTTTCCATTTGTTGTAGGGTTTTCAAGGGTTTGTGCTGAAAGTATTAGAAATACTTGATAAAATACTGAAATTTAAAAATGGCAGTCAGAAATGGTTCCTTTAAGTGTGAGTATTATTTTTTGCTTTTTGAATATGAGTAGCACTGAGACTCTCAAAAAAGCATACAGATAAAGTATCAGCACCTGCCAAATTAAGGAATGGCTTTTGCTTTCAGAGTTAGGGTGTTTTTTTCACAGTTATGTTGTAAACTTGTGCTTTTTGGATTACTTAATTTTTTTGTCAATGTGCCCCTCCACAAAGTAAAGTAATTATTTTTCTGAAGGATGCGTGAACTTTGGGTGCTTTGAAGTCTTAATGGGTGAAATGCTGTTGCAAGACAGACATTTGTTAAGGGCAAGAGATCAGTATTTACAGTGCTGGTGTTAGGACTGGATTATTTGTAATCTAATTAAGAAGGTTACTAACAATTTGAAGAGATTATAAGATTAACCATTATCTGTGTGTTTATTTGATTAAAATAAATACCCACAGATTTGGCTGCCATACCTGTGCTCTGGTATTTGGGATCAGAAATCCCATTTAATTGGGAGTAGAAAACAAACAACTTTGTGGTTTGATTGTGTTTCTGTGATGTCTTTAACAAAATGTGTCATCCCTAGTTAATCTTCACTCTATGTGCACTGAACTACAATGCACCTTATTATTGAAAGCCATTTGGGAGAAAGGTTTTTTGGTTTTGTTTTTGTTTTTTTGTAGGGGAGGGAAGAGCGTTTTTTAAAATACTACACCATTAATTTAAAAATTAATTTTTTGAGGTACTGGGCAGAGACAGTAATTCTATAGGATACTTCTTTGCGCAGGGCTGGGGTTTCATCTGTAACTTTGTAGTTTAGGTCTGGTATCACTTAGTGGAGCTTCCCAGATTCATTGTTTGAAAAATGTGCAGCTCTGTGTGACTGAGAGTTTCATGTCATTGAGGAGACAAGATCCCAGAAGCTGAAGTGAAAGATCTTCATTCTTCTTCACACCTTACTTTAGATCCTTCTGGCTTCACCTCCTGAGGGCAGGGCACTCACTCTCCCAAGTGACAGTACGAGGAACTTTTATGTTATATGTATATACATATTAATACAGACTTTCCTCGGGAAAAAACCAACATTTTGAGATCTAAACTGACAAGTGGCTTTGGAGTTCTGACATTTATGCCTTATTTGTATATTTCTTTTTAGCCTTCTCCAGCTGCTATTGCATAAATCTTCCACATTTTTACCTCTAATTGTATGAGTGAAGAGGACATTCGGAAGTTCAGCTTCCTTCTCTGTGTTTGTTTTTAGGAGCTTTAGAAGTTGTCTGGGATTTAAAATTGGCCTCAGTGGATTTTTTTGATAAAGTAAGCTTTTATCAAGCTTCTGCCCTTCCTTGCAGGTGTGTACATGGTACAAAACAACAGCTCCTACGAAGTGGCAGGGTGACTCTTCAGCTGTAAAGGCCAAAGTTGTTCTCACAGTAGCACCATGATACACCCTAAGGGGTGATGATGTTGGCCGCAATCCTGCAAGGAGCTGCCAAGCTTCCAGGTGGCTCCACACAGGTGCTCAGGCTGGCTCGGGCGCTGTGGCTGTGTTGCAGCACCAGCACAGCATGCACAGTGCTGCTCAGCCCCCTCCTTCCCTAGCTCTCCTGCCTCGGGCCATGGATGGTGGGCTGGCTCTGGCAGTGAGCGTCCCAGCACAAAGCCCACGCCAGGGAGCAGCAAGGATTGCCTGCGGTGCCAAATTTTCTGTTACCCACAAACCAAGACCCCCTTGCTCCAGCTTTTCATAAACCAGACCTCTGAAATGACAGCCACCTGTTGGGTATGGGGTAGAGAGATTAAGAACAGAAGCATAACGTAATCTTTAAAGTAACTTGCAGCAGGACTTAATCAGGTTGTTGCATAATTATTTTCCTCATTCCTCAAACCCAACTCATTGTATTGTTTTAATGGTACAAATGCACTGGATGCTGAAAAAGATTGATGAAGGTTGACGGGAATGGAAGGAAAGGTACAGAGAGTACAGAGTTAGGAATGCTTTTCACAAAATGCCATATTAATAGTAAACATTAGTGTTAACATGACCTGCTGTCAAATGTACAGGTAGTAGGGTTGTAGGGCTGGTTTTGAACACTATGTTTTACGACCCTTTTTTTGTTCAAATAGCTTGTAACTATTAAACGGAATTAGGCCAATTATTAGCAAGTTGGACATGGTCACTGTATCCTTCTCCCTTCTATTTTTGTAGTAACAATTCATCTCATAGCTTCACCCCTCTCACTTCCTCCAGCTACCTGAGACAATCACTTAGCCAAGCAGTAGGTGTTACGGCCAATTGCCTGGATACATTCAGTGGCTAAATATATGCTGTTCTAAAATGGGCAGGATAATGGTGGTTTGATGGAAACATTTCAGCAGTATCATTTGTAAAGATACAGGAATTTTCTTAGGAGTTTAATGGTTGTGTCTAATGTTTTTACCACACTGCTCTAATCCTCTGCTTGATGTTGTTCTTATTTGCACCTGGTAATTACTGAGGCAGCTGATCACACACAGATACTTAATCTGATACTGTTTTTCATGTACAGCTCCAAAGTGTGTTGTGCATGGGAATAAGAAGGATAACCCGTCTGCTCTAGATTATAAGTAGGGAAGCCCTAATAAATTCTGGTGCATGGTGTGAACAAGTTGGGAAAGAACAGGCTTTGAGTCCTTCCCATCGAAGGTGAAAGGTTACCGTGTCTTCACTCTGACAAAGGGAAGGCAACAAGTCTACCTCTGAATGATGGGTGAAGTGGTTCTGTTGGCTGTTTTGGGGTAAAATGCTCTGGAAGCGCTGCAAGGAAGTCAGTCCTCATCATCCTTCTGTCATTTAACTCCTGCACCATTAATTTTTGCCCTGTTGTGTAAGTTCTGTGCCTTGAACACTGACAAGGTAGTATCCTGTTCCAGTGAACCTGAGAATATGCTGGTGGACCACACAGCAGCCCTGCACACTGAAGGGCTGCTCATAGAGTTTGTGTACAGCATGACCTTTACCTTTTGTGAAACATGTCCTTCACACAAGGTGAAGTTATGAGAGTGCAGTGTTAGAGCTGGGACAAGGGTTAAGGAGTCCAGAAGAGAAATGATCTACCACCACACCTCATAAATTGCAGTAAGGAAAAAGAAATTTTACCAGGTGTTCTGCAAGGTCTGCATTAACATTTCCTCTGTTCCCACACTGTAGGAACCTGGTCACCTTCCTCACTTTTCCATAGACCAAATTTTTAATTTTTCTAAGTTTGCACTGATGGCGTACTTCACGTCTTACATCCAGCCCTAGAAAGCTTCTTCCCCTGCAGGATGTGTGTTAGGAGCCCTTATTCCTCAAATGGTGGGTATCTATGGAACTCTTAACTTCTGTCTTGGAGCCTCCTAAGACATCCTCGTGAGCTGTTCCTGTGATCCAAATGTTAAGCCTTGGAGCTAGCACCAGTCCTCCTGTTTAACCCCAACACTCACCAGGACTCCAGCCATGTCAATTCTCTGGGTCATGTCAACACCTGACAAACACGTGGTAGGTGAAAGCAAACAGATAATGCTTTCATTTTGCTCAAGATTTTAACATGCTGTTCCTTTCATTTACATGTTATAAAAAATGCATAGATCTGAAAACAGTAACAAACATGCATGTGTGTTTTTCCTGGTCAAGAGCGTTTACCACCCTGAAGAGTTCACTTTTCTTTATCTGGGTTTTCTGGGGGCTACTGGCATCCTCTTTTTTTGAATCATCTGGTTTGACTTTTAGACCTGAAATCTCTTGGCAGCAAGTTCTCTTGCACTGAGCTTGGACTGATGCCACAGGTAAACAAAAACTTCTCGTGACTTCCTTTCAAGTCTGCGTTTTGTTACCTTTGCTTCTCCTGTTTGGAGATTTTCTGCTTTCTCTTTCATCAGCCTCCTATAGAAAACTCCAGTCAAACTGGTTTTTCCTTTCTGGCAATCACCGTAGCAGACTTACTGTTCCAAACCACTTCCACTGGAGTAAGTGATCTCTAATTTCCAACAACCGGTGCCGTTTCTAACATGGATTTGGCATTCTTTAGGGCTTGCAGCACTTGCTGGATTTTGTGTACACCAAGAGGATATCCACAGCACAACAGTTGTTGAAAACAAAACCATCAACCAGAATATGTGAGGTGCACTGAAATAAATTTTCCATATCACAGCAAGATAAACTTGCAAGTAACAGGAAAAGCTGTATTTGCAATGTCCAGGGAAAATACATTTTGTTAACTTTTGACATCCCCTGGCAACCTTGTGGCATATAGTTGGTGCTTGTAAACCTGATGCATTTACAGCTCCAAATGCTATCAAGGTTTTTTCCCACAGTTCAGCTTTCCTGAAAATAAAAGACCAAGTTATTTTTGAAGAATTGACCTTTGAAGAGGTGGAGGTGAGATCTTCTATGCATTTTAGTTAGTGGAACATAAAACCAAGATTTTGACCCGTCATTCTATCTAAAGACACGTTCTCCAGGTCCTGATGGGACAGTTGCATTCTGCCCATGTGTGCCATCAGATGTTTCAGGTATTCTCTGTTTCCCTTCCAGTGCTGGCCTGTCTAGTTCCTGGAAGATGTTAAACAGTTTCATTCAGGCAGCAGATAAAGAGATCTGCCACACATCAGCTCACAAATCAGTCAGGATCCAGATCTGTCTGGATAATGCAATAGAAGCTTTCCATTTTCAGGTTATAATCTTCTGGTTCTCTGTTCAAAATTCCACTTAAAATTGCAGAATGTGCTCTATACAGCCTTTACATTGTAGAACTCAAATCAGTGTCTATATAAAATGCTCCATGGTGTATCAGTATGCATGTGTTTATCTGCCTAGGACTAGGGCAAGGGGAAATGTAACCGCCATTTTTTAAAAGGGAAATAAGGAAGACCCATGGAACTACTTGCCTGCCAGTCTGACCTCTGTGTGCGGCAAGATCATGGAGCAGATCTTCCTGGAAACTGTGCTATGGCACATGGAAAATAAGGAGGTGATTGGTGACAGGCAGCATGGCTTCACTAAGGGCAAATTGTGCCTGACAAATTTGGTGGCCTTCTACAACGGGGTTACAGCACTGGTGCATGAGGGAAGAGCAACTGATGTCATCTGCCTTGACTTGTAGAAAGCATTTCACATGACATCCTTTGTCTCTAAACAGGAGAGACATGTATTTGATGGATGGACCACTTAGTGGCTAAGGAATGGCTGAATGGTCACACACAAAAGAGTTCTGGTCAACACTCCATGTCCAAGTGGAGACCAGTGACAAGTGGCATTCTGCATGGGTCGGTACTGGGACCGGTGCTGTTTAACATCTTTGGTTTTGACATGGACAGTGGGATTGAGTGCATCTTCAGGAAGTTTGCCAACACCACCAAGCTGTGTGGTGCAGTCAACACGCTGGAGGGAAGGGATGCCATCCAGAGGGACCTTGACAGGCTTGAGAGGTAGGCCTGTGCAAACCTCATGAAGTTCAACAAGGCCGAGTGCAAGGTCCTGTACCTGGGTCAGGACAATCCCAAGCACAAATAGAGGCTGGGTAGGGAGTCAATTGAGAGCAGCCTGAGGAAAAAGACCTGGGGGTGCTGGTGGATAAGAAGCTCAACATGGCCCAGCAGTGTGCACTTGCAGCCCAGCGAGCCATGAATCCTGGGCTTCAATAAAAGAAGTGTGACCAGCAGGTCAAGGGAGGTGATTGTCCCCTCTACTCTGTGCTCATCAGACCCCACCTGGAGTGCTGCATTCAGCTCTGGGGCTCCCAGCGCAAGACAGACATGGGCCTGTTGGAGCGAGCCCAGAGGAGGGACACAAAGATGACCAGAGGGCTGGAGCACCTCTCCTGTGAAGACAGGCTGAGGGAGTTGGGGTTGTTCAGCCTGGAGGAGAGAAGGCTCTGGGGACACCTTATAGAGTGGCCTCCCAGTACCTGAAGGGGGCCTACAAGAAAGCTGGAGAGGGACTTCTTACAAGGGCACATAGTGATAAGACAAGGGAGAATGGCTTTAAACTGAAAGAGGACAGACTTAGATTAGATACAAGGAAGAAATTCTTCACTATGAGAGTGGTAAGGAACTGGGCCAGGTTGCCCAGAGAAGCCGTGGATGCCCCATCCCTGGAAGTGTTCAAGGCCAGGCTGGATGGGGCTTTGAGCAAAGTGGGTCTAGTGGAAGGTGTCCTTGCCCATGGCAGGGGCTTGGAACTAGATAACCTTTAAGGTCCCTTCCAACCCAAACCATTCTATGGTTCTAGGACTGTCCTGTCATAAGGAAGAAGAAAGTTCACTTAAGTCAGTGGATTCAAGCTGGTGTGAATGTGATCAGAAGGAGGGTCTGCATGTGCTGGTCTAAGCCTTAGATTTTATCAGTGCTTTATTCTTAGTCTGTGTTTTGCAGCAGCTCAGCCAGTTGCCCCCCTGGGAATAAAACATCTGATCACATGCAGTAGAAAAATATTATCCCTTTCAAAATAAATAAATAAATAAACTTTCCTCTCTCTTTTTGCCCATCTCCTTCCGTCTTTTCTGAGATCACACATAGCAGAAGTTGCAGATGATGAGTCTCGTTTTTGCTGGAGCCTGTTAACCTTTCTGTGTGAATGACAGTTTTCCAGATTTAAGTCTTAGTCAGTGTTTATGTTAAGAGGAGGGTTAATGATGATCCCCATAGGCCTCTCACTCAGAAAGCAAAAACATCTGCTAAGCCAAAAAGTGGTTACTTTGCTAAATTTAGAAGGAAGAAATGCATTTCCCAAAATTCACACTGCTTCTTAACAAATTTAGGGAACCAGTGGGGGCAAGCAATTATGGAAGTCATACTGTTTATTCATTTTTTAGCTTAGTTCATGTATTTTCAATTTAAAAAATAAAATGTGAATGCTGTTATTAAAGCAGAAAGGAGGTACTACTCATATATCTGAAACGTTTAATGCAGTTGAACTTTTTGTGCATTTGTTTAGGTTAACAGCTGGACACATACCAAAGCCTGCAAAGCTTAGAGATGTTCTACAGTCCATACTGAGAAAGTGGTGGTGAAGAAAGATTAAAATGGATGTCTGCTAGGAAACTCTTAACTGAGCCCATACACTAGGAAGGCTCCTCTACGGATTTTAGCCATCTTTATCCTGACCAAATGCGCTCCTAATTGCTGCCAGCTGTCTGGCTCCTTGCGGCTAAGGGTAACCTGGTGAATAGCATACCAGCCCTCAGTTGCCACTGTCATCTATCTTTGCTTTTAATGTCTCTTCCAAAGTCGTCATCTTTAAATAGGGTTTAAAATAGCATTTTCCTGCTTCATGGGATTACAGGGGAGTAGAGTTTGCTGGTACCGATAAAGCGTCCCACGATGGCTTCGCTCTTGATGAGTTTGTGGTGGCCGGGGCCACAGCCAGCAGCAGCCACGGTTGGCACAACAAAACAAGATGGGTTGTATGCCTCCCTGTCATGCTGCTGGTGCCACCGGTGGGCAGTACAGGCACTGGGACAACCAGGTGACATCACTTGTGTATCTAGGAGAGATCTGCAGTCTGCAGCCAAAGACCCTTCCCAGTCTTGTTGACCCTCTCGCTCTGAAGCAAACGGACCATGGCCAGTCACAAGGCTTCATCACAAGCTGTACAACCCCAGCGGGCATCACTCGTCCATGCTCCCCAGGGGCTGGTGGGTCACCCACCCCCAGCTGCCCACCGGCCATGGCCCCCCTTGCCCCAGGCAGAGGGCTGGCCGGACGCTGTAAACCACAAATACTAGAGCCTGCCTGGCCTGTATACGAGCCAGCGGGTTTCAGGCGGGTTTCCGGCGTGACTGTACTTTGCTCTCTCTCTTTCCCTCCCGTTTAACCTTTTCATCTCCCGACACAACGGCTGCCTTGCTGGCAAGCCCTCGGGGGGGTGGGGGGGTGGGTGCGGGCGTGTTTCCGTGGGTAAATCCCGCGGGTTTCTGGCACCCTCCAAGCAGCCCTTTGCCAGCCCGGGGTCAGAAGGCGTGAGGCCTGCGGGGAGGCACGGTGGGTTCTGGAGATCTCTGTTGGCTGCACCTGTATTTCAGCAGCACGCTGCTGCGGGATACCGCAGCACTTCAGCCTGCTGATGCGTCACGGTGGGGGGTGGCGGAGCGGCCGCCCAGCCTGGGCCGGGTAGGGCCGGGCAAGGCAGGGCTGGGCCGGGCAGGGTAGGCAGAGCAGGGTAGGCCGGGCAGGGCAGGGCCGGGCAAGGCAGGGCCGGGCAGGGCAGGGCTGGGTAGGGTAGGCCGGGCAGGGCAGGGCTGGGCAAGGCAGGGCCAGGCAGGGCAGGGCAGGGCCGGGCAGGGCAGGGCTGGGTAGGGTAGGCCGGGCAGGGCAGGGCTGGGCAGGGCAGGGCTGGGTAGGGTAGGCCGGGCAGGGCAGGGCTGGGCAAGGCAGGGCCAGGCAGGGCAGGGCAGGGCCGGGCAAGGCAGGGCCGGGCAGGGCAGGGTAGGCCAGGCAGGGCAGGGCCGGCAAGGCAGGGCCGGGCAGGGCAGGGCCGGGCAGGGCAGGGTAGGCCGGGCAGGGCAGGGCTGGGCAAAGCAGGGCCAGGCAGGGCAGGGCAGGGCTGGGCAAGGCAGGGCCGGGCAGGGTAGGGTAGGCCAGGCAGGGCAAGGCAGGGCCGGGTAGGGTAGGCCGGGTAGGGTAGGCCGGGCAGGGCTGGGCCGGGCAAGTCAGGGCCAGGCAGGGTAGGGTAGGCCGGGCAGGGCCGGGCCGGGCAGGGCAGGGTAGGGCAAGGCAGGGCCGGGCAGGGCAGGGCCGGCAGGGCAGGGCCGGGCAGGGCAGGGTGGGCCGGGCAGGGCCGGGCTGGGCAAGGCAGGGCCAGGCAGGGCAGGGCAGGGCCGGGCAGGGTAGGGTAGGCCAGGCAGGGCAAGGCAGGGCCGGGTAGGGTAGGCCGGGTAGGGTAGGCCGGGCAGGGCTGGGCCGGGCAAGTCAGGGCCGGGCAGGGTAGGGTAGGCCGGGCAGGGCCGGGCCGGGCAGGGCAGGGTAGGGTAGGCCGGGCAGGGCAGGGCCGGGCAAGGCAGGGCCGGGCAGGGCAGGGCCGGCAGGACAGGGCCGGCAAGGCAGGGCCGGGCAGGGCAGGGCCGGGCAGGGCAGGGCAGGGCCGGCAAGGCAGGGCCGGGCAGGGCAGGGCCGGGCAGGGCAGGGTAGGCCGGGCAGGGCAGGGCAGGGCCGGCAAGGCAGGGACGGGACGGGCCGAGGCCGCCCCCTGCAGGCCCGCCTGCGCCGCGCGGTGCTGGCCCGCCCTGCGGGGAGCTGCGGCTGAGGCGCGGGGCCGCGCTGGCGGGGAAGGAGGCGCCTTCCAGCGGGCGGCAGCGGCAGGGAGGGCCGGGGGCTCGGCAGGTGCCGGAAGCGTGTGACAGGCGGGGGCGACGCGCCCGTTTCTGATCCTTTGGAAAGACCTTCTCGCGCCTCGGTGGCGCCCCCGGGCGTTGCGGCGGGTATTTCCTTCCGTAGCAGCTTTGCGCGGGGCGGGGAGCGGCGCGGCTGAGCCAGGCGCCTTCGCCGCCGCGCCCGGTGCTGGGCGGAGGGGGGCGAGGGGCGAGGGGCGAGGGGCGAGTCTGCGCTCCGCAGCGGGCTGCGCGTGAGACAGTGGCTGCTTAAAGCTGACAGGAACATCCCGAGCCGTTAAATTTTACCAGCGTCTTCATAGGGGGTTCTGCTTGTATTCTCAGCAAATGACTTGAGAAAATCAATCCTGTAGGGATTACAGTATTACTGGGGGCTGTTCTCATTATGTTTTTCTCATGTTTTACCGGGAAATGTGTCAGAATAATGTGAGCTTGCTTGAAGCCCAACCGTGGAGCCAGAGTTATTCTTGAAACTATAAATCTGTAGTTTCCTATTTAAACTTTGCATGAAGAATTAACAGGGTTGTCATTCCTTAAGTGATTAAAAAAAAAAAAAAAAAAAAAAAAAAAAAAAAAGATTTTATGGAAAGGAAAGAAGAAAAAGTTCAAATCTTTATGCTTTCCCTGATAACAGCAACAGAAAGAAAAAGAGGTATTTTTTCCCGTTTTAGCTCTGTAGGGGCCTGGGGTGGGTGTTCTCATTGTGAAATGTCTGCATCACCTGTGACTTAGTCCAGAGGGTGGAACTGTGGGTCCTGGTGGAGGCTGGTTTCATGGAGTACGTCTTCTGCTGGGTTTTGAGCCTGGCTGAGGAGTCTGGAAAGCTCTTGATGGTCCATCAGAAATGCAAAGGTTTGCTGACCCCGACAGCTTCCTTAAGGATAAATTTGGGATTCTTCACTCTGACAACTTAAAGCCACAGCCTTAAAGATTTGCCACGTTACCTTTTCATTTTACAGAGACAAGCATTTTGATGTGGGTTTGATTTTTGTTGTTGTTGTTGTTTTTTGTTTTCCACAGCAACTTTTTGATAGAAGGCCATTGAATTGTTGGGGTGAGAGAATAAAAAATGCTTGAAGTAGACAAGGATTTACTAAAATGCTTAGTCTGTGATATTGATCTGCAGTTTAGCACTTCATCTTTCCAATTCTTTGGATGTCGAAATACAATTACAAATATAGCATGGCATTTCTGTCTATTGTATTGTTCTCAAGACATGATTTTTCTTTCAATTGTGACTTTGTTTGTGGGGTCAGAATATCTATACAGAGCCACATAGTGATTTACCCTGTGAGAAGCAGATTTTCATGTACAATTACCTCCTCTTTATTTGTGCATTTATGATTCCGTTTTTCAGAAATTCTTACATGGCTGCTACTGCTGCTCAAATTGCCATGGTTTTTGAAGAGAATAATGCTTATTGATAGTTCCCACATGCACTGGCAGGCACATCTAAAACCTGTATTTTTGTGTTCACAGCTTGCATAATATAGAATTTAGAGATTGCTTGTCAAACTAAGTGTCAGCTGAGTTTCCTAGGAAACTCACCGAAGATATTTATAAAACTACAGATCAGCTTAATAATAGATACAATAATGTCAGTAGCTCGTGATTATTTTTTTTTTTACTGTATCAGTCCATTTTTTCTTTGCTTTAATTTGTTGGCAAACCAAACTGCATTTCCAAACAGAGCACTGAAGACCTTCCTTCCAATATATTGCTTAATTTATTTCGAGGAGGAAAAAAAAAAAAGTAGTTTGTGCTGTTCCATGTAAGGAAATATAAAACACCCTAAAGTAAAATTAAGAAAAACCTAAATATCATACTAATTATCAGACTGAATTCTTTATAGATAAAACCACAGTTGTGGTGTAGAAATATAAATATTATATCATATGTTGTAGTTTTATTCACAGTTGAGTTGAATGTGTGAGTTTAAAGTTCATTGCACATACATGCAAAGCAGTCACTGCGGAATTAACATAAATCCTGAGTATAGGTTTCTATAGAAGCTGCATAAATAGAGGACCTGTCAGTATTTTTAAAAAGCATAATTCTGTGAAAACAGTTTTATCCCTGAGCTGAAAAAACCCAGCATCTAAAAAGCGAGAATGAGTGATGCTGGTGTCCATTTTTACTCATTTTTCTGCTATTGTGTTTTCCTCACACTGATTCTTTGAGCGCAGACATGAGCATTGCCACAGTTTGGAGGTACCTTTGGTTTTTAAGCACTTTAAATTGAAATTTTAGTCACGTACATTTAAAATTTGGTGGGGTGTATATTATGTATATGTATAAAAGAATGTATGTTATGCCAGAACATAATTATTAGAGACATTTAGGATTAGTAGAAATTAACGTTCTTTAGAAAGCAGTTTAGAAAAGTGATTCTAGTTTTCACATTTTAATACAGTAATGAGAATGGTGTTGCTGTATTTAGTAATGAGGCAGTACTGACTCCTTATCTCATCTGGAGTTACTTGTACCTACGTACGTATTTGCCTGTCAGAGCTACTTTTTGGTACTGTGCTAATTAGCCAAGTAAGGAGCTGTTATGAAGGATATTCAAGAATATATTTTCTTTTGAAAAAGTAAGAGTATAGCTTTTTTGTGTTGCCTTGTCTAGAAATCTCAGTGCACTTTTAATGTAGTTGCAAAAGAAATCTTAGGAAGTCTGTCCATCAGACACTGAAAAGATTAATTTTCTCTGAAGCTATGAAATTTAGCCAAATCCTAGTAGGAGTTGCATGTGGATTTCTTGGATGCTAGTGATATCATTGCAGCTTGATACAACAGGGTAGCAGGTAAAACCTTGTAAATTACTTATTTCCATATAGATCACATGTGGTCAGCAACCTTACAAGCATAAAATGTTACAGCGGCTATGTCAAGTGATACTTCTTAAGCGCGTGATACTTGCCAGAGCTCGCTCTCTCTTAACTGCAGTGTTGCAGTTTAGAGTATTTGAAATGGATCCTTTTACTGGGAGGAGATTCTAATGAAGATTTCCAAATGTGAAATGGATCCTTTTACTGGGAGGAGGTTCTAATGACGATTTCTAAATGGAAGACCTCTTGGGCTGATACATAGGACGTGTAATTAGGAGACTTAACCACATTCTCAACCCTGCTATGGATTATTTGTAGTGTAACTCAGCATTACTCACTCCTCTGTTCCTCACTATAATTTGCCTGTTTTGAACATGCAGATGCTAGCAACTAATAACCTTCTGAAGTGCTTGTTGTTGTATAGGTGAGAGATGTGGATTGGTACTAAATACCATGTTTAATCATTTTGGGTAAATTCTGCCAACATGACTTTGTTATTGGGGAAACAAGGTGTATTGTCTCTGATTTATACATCAACTCCAGAAGGAATGCTTCTGCCAGAAGAACACCAATTCACTCCATCTTGTGAGGTTTGTGACGGAGTCATATTTATGCACAAATACTTGCTTCTGTCCACACTCTTAAGCAGAACCCTTTATGTGTCAGCTGTAGTTGAGAGGCATTTTCTCCACAGACTTCTGTTGCATTTACTGATCCTGAGCTATGCAAGCGACTGCGCTGCCTGCAGCAGCTTGCAAGCTGTCCCTCAGGCTCCTGCCCATTTTCTGCAGGTTTGTTTAACCTGCTGGCATTGCCATCTTACTGTGCTCAGAGAGCAGGATTTACCCCTCTGCTAACCTTTTACCCTGATGAAAACTGTCTGTTTCTGGGCCTGTCAGATCAAACTGTTAAGAAACTGGAAAGAAAACTTTGAAACGCACTTGGAAATACAGGAGCGCTGCCTGAACAGGAGTGTTAAGGAAAATTACTCTGTGTTTAGGAAGAGAATCAGCCTGGAGGCACTTTTGATTTGAAGTTTTTTGCCTTCTTTTGTCAACTCCTGTGCTGCAAGCAGGAGATGAAAGTTGTGTTGATGACAGGTGTGCCACTTAAGGTGAACTTTAATGATATAAACATCATTTCTTTAAAAAGCAGCCATTGCTCTTCTCTGGTGTTAGCATTAACTGCAGGGCTAACTGAAGTTAAACTTTGCTTAATCAATATTCTCAAGATGATGAAAATCATCTGACCAAAAGGTTCACTCTGTATGCAGCTGCTTTCTCATGGTGACTGCAGCTGATAAGAGTGTACTTTTACATCTTTGTATATGTTTATGGTGGCTTTTGGATGGGGATGAAGTTTTGTAAAAAGATGCTTTTTCTTTAGAGTTTGTTCAGTTCAATTTTGTTGTCGGGCATCCATTGTGTTACGCTAAACAGTGATTTTTTTAAACAGTATGCTTAGCCATCACACCTTGATCATCCAGAAGGAAAAGCTGGGTATTCTGACTGTAGATACCATATTTTGTTTCCCTATTATAACAATGGAGGTCCAAAAAGGACAAATAGTATAAATAAATTTATACGCAGCATATTTTCTTGTCCTTTCATATCCGTGAGAAAGTGCTATGAGAATTGCAAACAGGCTTTTAGGGGGGCATCTTCTCAACTGGTCAGTGTGTGTGACCTCTGTGTTAACAGTGAGTCACATTGTAAGTCAAGAGTTTGCTGGCTTTTTTTTTTTCCTCACCACAATTAAGCAGATTCCACATGCACACCCAAGTAAAATCGGAAAAAACTTGCCAGTTGAGAAAGAAATCTTGATAATATTGTAGCAGGATGAGTCAGCTGGTGGGGTATTCACTGGCAAATACCAAATAACAGTGCAGAAATTCCAGATAGCTTCTAAGTCATATAGGCAATCTGGGGAAAATGAGCCAGCTAGGCTGACATGAAACCTAAGAAATGGGTGAAAGTGAAAGAGAACCTGCCTATTTTATATATGCATATAAAAACACATTTTTATGTCCTTAATACTACCATTGTAACATGTTCTAGGAAAGAATTAAAGCTTCAAAAGATTTTTTTAAGTAATTGGAGAATGTGGTTCCATCTTTTTCTTTTTGGTTTCCTTTTCTGTTGCCCCTCCCTGCAGTTGTAAGGTTTTGTTTCACTTTATGTATCAAACTGGGTTGGCAACATAAAGGGTCAGACTGGTTAACCTCCTCTTCTTGTCCGATTTGCTCTCCAGTTCTTGTGCTTTAGTTGCAATGTTCAAGGGCAGCATGTCAGTCCAAAGCTATTCCTTTATATTAACAAGCATTTCTGCTAACATTACTGAGACCATAATTAAATAACATTATGCTAGATTAGCATTATGCTAAATAAAGGCAACCCTCCACCCCATTTACTTTTTTAAAACCCAAGATCTTTTTTATGTCTAAACAACCATATCATGTTATGACACATGGTTAGTCTGGTATTTTTTAGCGGACCTCACAAAATTATAACATTTAATTGCATTTGGACCATTTGTGGGTACTGCATAATGGTAAGTGTAGAAGTGCTATATTGGAACGAAGTCTGGGTAAAAAGTTGTTCGGCTCAGAAAATGTGACCTCAGTCAATGTAAGTAAATTATCGGGCTCGTACCTTTGCCTGTTGGACTTGTGTTTTACTTTGCAGCAGGAGCCTAAACCAGAAAAAGTAGTGAAAAGTGTTATACTAAACGGTATTTTACATATCTAAGTGCATGTTTGTTTTTCTTGTAGCTTTTTAGAAAGAATTGACAGCGTCAGCATGGATGACTACACACCCACAGATCAGGTTAGTATAACTAACAGGGTAGGTAGGGTCTGAACCAAGACTCCCATTTGTATGAATTCTTTATGTAATTTATTTTAGTCCCAACAGCAGCTGAAATAAGGCATACCACATAATATAAAAATACAGTCTACCTGTTTAAGTAATGGATATTAAAGAAGAGGAGGCTTTTTGCTGGTGCAAGCTTGTCTTTTACTGTTGTTATATGTAGGTCGGTGATTCCTGTAATACATCTGTTAGTTATTTCTTCTTGCTCCATTCTGTGTCCCACAAACAAAGCAAAGGGAACAGAAAACAAATGTAAAAGCCTACAGTTTCCCTCGCCTTCACCACACAGAAGCAGTGTTTTATTTGAATGGTGAAGGTGATGGAGACCCAGAGGGAGGCTTACCGTGTCCATCAGATGGGTCATTCAGAGGCAGAAGCCTGCAGTGGATCTTGTGTTCAAATGCAGGGACGAGCAGCAACAGCAGACCTCATGAACTTCTCTGCGGGCATGCAGACACCTTCTTTCCATCTCCTATGGGCAGCATAATTTCTATTTAAGCCTTATTTGCAGGACAGTACACTCTTTCGTTTTTCCCAGATGTCATGATGCATCTTGATAGGGTGCTCTAATGACAAACACATTCAGGAAAGTTAAGACTGAAGTGGTGCAACCTTGAAGTAAAAAAAGAGTTTCACCATGGTGCACAGCTTTGCATGCCTTCCCTGAGCTCAGGCTGTGTTGTTTCCTTGGGCAGATGTCTCTTTGGCACACTTGTTCTGAGGTTGTTATTTTTCACTGCTAGTATCCCACTGTCATCTAGTAGTCTCAGCCAAGATTGTGGGCCATTTCGTAAACTGCAAATACAGGTGGCAGAAGATAATCCCTGCACTGGGTAATTCAGTCTAACTGTGCAAGGTGTATAATGCTAAAAAATACAGTTGCTACATCTCATTGTGCAATCGGGGGCTGAAATTCAGAGAAACGAAGTGACTTGCCAGAGATGACACAAGGAAGTGTGCAAAGTAGAGCCTGTTCCTTCCAACCTGGTTCAGGACTGTAACCACAAGCCTGTCCCATTACTCTGACTGTATCCTGAAACAAAAGGCAGTAAAAAGTAGTATGCATTGTATTATAAGGCAAAACTTGTATGGTCAGCCCAACGCAGGATCAATTATTAAAGCCCTCAAGACATTTTCAGACCAAAGCAGTAGCACTGTGTCTAGACCTCATGGTCCAATTTTAGCATTGATATCGCTCAGCTGGAGAGAAAAGTCAATGAAGCAAAGCCTCATTTTTACTTGCGCTATTTCTGTTAGTGTTGACCTGTTTGTTCCTGGGAGGCCTTTCTCTACCTGGAGCAGTCATTCATCATCTAGAAATTTTTCCTGATACTTCCTTTGAGGAGGAATGCCCTGCGTCTCCAAGGGTCAGAAGATGCCTTTGTATTTGGCCGGCAGAAGGCTTTTGCTCTAAAGGAGGGATTGTCTTTTGCTTTTGGTTTTTCATCCTTTTATGCTCTATCAGTTGTCCTGCTGAATTAACTAGTAAAAATTATGACTTTCCTTTTTTCTCTTGCTTGCTTTAAATTTTTTTTGCACCAACCCAAAGTAACAACTGAGTCCAATAACAAATAAAATCCGCAAGTGACAGGAAATGACAGTAATATATAGAAAACTTAAAATAATTAAATGATTTGCCTTCAGACGAGTTCATGCAACTGTCAAAACAGACAAGGTTTGCCAGCTACCAGAGTACTCGAATCCGTAGGTGGTAGGGTGGGGGAAAAAGGCAAGCTGCGCTTGGACACTGCGCCACTGGCTGCCTCCTTCCCTCCCCACTTTCACAGCTGCTGCGTGGCCGGGAGAGCTAAACTAGACCAAGTGGCCCTTCCCTTGGGAAGGGAATGCTCCCTGGGCAGGCATCCGTGCTGAGAGGTGGCTGCTCAGAGGGATTTATCCCCATCAGGTAGCCAGCAGCTTTCTGCAGCTTCCAATTCTGTTTGCACCCACTGTGCTGGATAGTCAAGGTTAAAAATGCTGCTGGTGATGACAATGGCAGACAGTGAGCTAATTGCCTGAGGTATGCATCATAAATTGCTTTTGCCTACTTCCTTTGAGATGCTAGGAAATTAATATTTTTTTTAATTATTAGAAGAATGTTATTTAAGTTGTAAAGTACTGCTAGTTTGAAAAATAAGAAAGAAATGTCAGATTTATGTACAACCTAAATTCTGTTCCCCTGTGCTCTGTAATAGAGCTTTAATTGTTCAGTCACAAGCTGTTATTTCGATAGGATTCCTGTCTCATTCAATACAAAAGAGGGCAGAATTAAGGTTGCCTGGGAAACTGTAAATCTGGAGTTTTCTAACATTTGAATACTTGACTTTACAACATGAATAACATTTTTCTTAGTTTTATGTAACTTCAGAATTCATTATCCACGTCACATAAAAAATTGTGTGACCGTCAATAACAGGTTTCAGTGGGCAGTAAGGAGAATGTATACAGGGTCTCGTGCTTTCTGAGTGTGCGCAGCCAAATGCAGAGATGATGTTTGTGTATATCCAGTGTGTCAGTATGGACAAACACAGTTTACCAACAAGTCTGATTGAACTTTAATGAAATGGAACATTTGAGACTTTTCATGGAAAATAATATTCCATGCTTTTAAAAACAAAATGAGGTTAGAAAAAAAATGTGCTAATCAGCTTCTGTGTTCTTGTTTCCAGGACCTGTTAAGATGCAGAGTGTTGACATCAGGAATTTTTGAAACAAGATTTCAAGTAGATAAAGTAAATTTCCAGTAAGTCTGTTAGTATTAATTTATAAATATCATACTAATTTTTAACAACTTAGTTCAGATGTCTGTGCTCATGTATGCTGGGTATAGTAGGTTTAGGGTGGTAGTTGGTGTGTGTGGGTTTGGTTTGGTTTTTAGCTCGCTCTTCATAGGTCCTAGTAAAAATTGCTTCATGCTTTGCAAAAAGAGCTGATACTAGTTATGTGTATTGGTGATGCTCTACTGTGGGGTTGTCTGTGGCTGGTTTTACTAACTGGTTCATTAGTAGAGCACTGTAAACTCATAAAATACTTTTGGGGATAAGACCTTGCGGAAGTCGGTGTAAATGCTGCCATGAGTCTGACTTTGTGCAGTGGGATGAGGAGAGTTAAATGTCTCCCTTCTTCTGGAGGGCTGCAAGCTCTGTGTTTGTCAAAGTTTTACACCGCGACTCTGTAAAACACCCACTGCTGGGCTGCCTCCGCTCACTGGTTCTTGCCCAGAAAGGTGGCAATGCTGGTGGGGCAGAGCTGCCCCCGTGTCCTTCTTCTTACAGAGACACACTCTCCCCACCATGGCCAAAACCCGTCCTTGTTTATAGCGCAGGAAGTCCAACCTTACATGCTACATGTGCTTCTGTGGGCTGGAAAAGCGTATATTTCTCATGGGTTCAGTAGCCGTCTGACATGCAGCATGGCATCAACAGAGCTGTTGACATGCAGCATGGCATCAGCAGAGCTCTCTCCCCTGCAGGCAGTATTTTACTGCTGCTCTCCTTGGGGCTGTCAGATTTTTAAACTGAATCCTCATGCTGCATGCTTTGTGTGACTTTCCTAGTGCACCTAAGTGATATAACATCCTATGGCTTTTTAACAGCATGTTTGATGTAGGTGGCCAGAGAGATGAGAGAAGAAAATGGATCCAATGCTTTAATGGTAAGTACAAATAATCCACATTTTTATTTTGAATTTATTCTCTGAGGTGTGAGCAGCTTACTATTCATATTCACACATAGTATGTCACTAATACAGGAGTCCAGTGTCACAGGTATTTGCTTCGGGTGTTTTTGGCAGTTTGGGGAGTAGTGGCAGTGTTAACCCAAGGACTATGTGCTGGGATAACAGAGATGTTCTTTTCTCTCTCCTTTATTTCTTTTGTGTGCTCTGCCCAGATGTCACGGCTATCATCTTTGTTGTGGCTTGCAGCAGCTACAATATGGTAATAAGGGAAGACAATAACACAAACAGACTACGGGAATCCCTGGACCTTTTCAAAAGTATCTGGAATAACAGGTAAAACATACCTCGTTTCCCACTTACCCTCCCCAACTTAGCTACAGTTAAAACAGGACTCCCCTTACTATATGCTCATTCATTGCGTATTCAGAAAATGTCCAGGTAGAGCCAGGTCGCAGGGTGCCCCCACAGTGCGTACCCCTCCCTGTCGGGAGCTGTGGCGCTGGAACGATGCACACAGCATTTCGCTGCTGTGCCAAAATGATGCAGGGTGTGGAGACAACTTGGGAAGGGCAAGCTCCCTGTGCCAGCTGCCAGAAGGGAAGCAGGGGAGACCCCTTCCTGGCGTCACTGTGCTGCTTGGCCGAGACTGAGAGCATCCTCCAAATTACATTTTATCTCCTCTTCAAATGCAGCAGCAGGAGCAGGTAGCTGTTGGCGTTGCATTCTATTCACTGGCTGGCACCACACTCAATACCTACGTGGGCAGCCACGCTCATAAGACTCGTCTCTGAGACCACACAGTTTCTCTGCCATGTGGGACGATATTTCAGATCTAATCTGGTTGTAACTGCCATTAAATTGACATTCTGCCACAGTGCATGTAAATTACAGATATGTAACCAAATAGCAATATGAATAGGTTCTTGATAGAGAATAAGTAAACACAATCCACAAAATAAGGCAATGAAGTTTTCCGCCCATACTTACAAGAATGCTCTGCACTGAGAAGTGATTGAAAGTAGAGTGAGGAAAAATGTTAAGAGCAGGTCCCAAAGGGACATCGTCACAGTGATGGCTAGGTATTAATTGGAGAAGAAAAGGTAGTATTTTCTTTTGATTCATCAGGTGTCATACAGGCTACCCTAAACGATGGGATATCTCTGTGGATGAGCAATAGTTAAGAAGACAGAGCAGTCTGAGGGAAGGCAGCTTTCCAGCCTTTTTCTTTTGCTTCAGCAAAACCAAACAAAGTAGACAGTAATGTCTGGGTTTGGACTATGGTACTTTTAGGAAATGTCATCATTTTCCCAACTCAATATCAAAAGGATAATTTAGAAAACAATATTTGAAGACTGCTGCCTTCAGCAATGTCTACTGCAGTTTTTATAAATGTGTTTACAGATCCTATAAATATACCCACCAGCACAGGTGCAACCTAATTGAAACAATAATTTAGGTCAGCTATTTTTTTCTGTTGAAACACATTCCACACTACTTCACTCTGTCTGTGCAGGGACAGCCAGTGAATTTTCAATTGAAGTGATGTGTTTTCCTTGGGTAACGTGTCAGAGATAACATAAACATTTGGTTTGTTTTTGACAGGTGGTTGCGGACCATTTCTATCATTTTGTTCTTGAATAAACAGGACATGCTGGCTGAAAAAGTCTTGGCAGGGAAATCAAAAATTGAAGATTACTTTCCTGAATACGCGCATTATACTGTACCTGAGGATGGTAAGGCTGCTTGGATTGGACCGGCTGGCATAGCCCAGTCTATAGTTCCTGTCTCTTGTCTCTGTCTGTGTCTCACACACACACAAATTCACAAGCACGCACCGTTCCTCACGCAAACTGTTGGTCAGTAAAGGAGCATGCCAGCAGCACATAGCTCGTAGGTACCTCAGCATGGGCAAGGTCTGAAGGGGCCCTGGCTGCTGGAGGGGTGTAGGAGGACTGTAGGGGGCTGACTCCAGAGTGCCTGCCTTCCCCTGCAACCCACAGTCCCACGAAACCAAATATCTCTCCCCTGCCAGATGCTTCTGCCTGGGCTTCCTGTGGTGCTGAGCTTTGTTAGGGATTCATTAGACTTACTTTGCAGCCATTCTGCATCCTCCGACACCGTAAACTTCAGCCTTTGCAAATACTGACGGGAAGCTCAGCAGACTAGCAAGGGAACTTTTACAGAGGAAGATCACATCAATCAATATGAAGAGCTGTGACAATGAAGCATGGGTTCGATTTTTTTACCATTGCAAGAAGTACAGTGGTTCCTGCACCACAATAACATATTGCATAAACAAACTCTGATATTATGCCAGTTTTACACCAGGCAGAGGGCTTCCCAAATATCACAGCTCTGTGTCTAGCAAAAGTTCTAAAACTTGCACTTTCTGACCTCTAGCCTTTCCCTTACCCGAGTGATGCCCCTGGCATAGTGCTTGCAGTCATCTGTCAGAAAAGGTTTTCATTCTCTGCTAACCGTCAACAACAGCCTAGGTTATAGAAGTGAAGATAATAGTGAGCTATTTTCAGCTTTCGTTCAGGTCTGGAACTTCAGGAGTGTGATGCTGAGTTTCAGATGGGGAGGATAAATTAACTGAGTTAACCTGGCACCAGTTTTAGAATGCTAAGGGCTTTCAGAAGAAATCTTCTGTCACCTTCACCCAAATTTGCCTCTCGCAAACATACTCTACGTACATACAGAGTTTGGGTAAATTTTCAACATTTTTTTTTAGTGAGCCAGTTGTCAGAATAAAGTAGCTTTTGGTATTTCTCAGCAGCATTTCACAGCAAATATCCAGAGTGATCCAGAATATTCACACATGAAACATCTCTCTATTTTTAACCTGTAGTTGTTCACTTATTCTTTCATTTCAGCCAGCATTATTTAAGGACAGCAGCACCGAACTCTTAAGGTGCTGCTGATTGTGCTGCTGCTCTGTTTTTACTCCTGGTGCTACAGATAAGAGTAAACATTTTTCCGTATTCTGCTAAATTCTGCCCTTTACCGTATTATGTTTGTAAGTATCTGATTTGGTATCTTAGATGAGGAGAAATCACACTGAAGGGAAATGAATAGGTTATCTCTTCACTGTATTGTTTTTTATACTTATAGTCAGTATAGTTGTTACGTGGTCTAGATAGAGATGACTTCATCTGCCAACAGTTAGTACTGACCGCTCAACAAGAATTTCATCTAAGGCCCCTTATAGGCAGCGTATCTTAAGTATTCTGCTGATTTGGGGCCTGGAAATAAAATACATACATTAAAAGATATCTTGATGCTATCATTTTTTTCAAGTGTAATCTTGGACTAACCATTTTTAAACCCAAATTCCTGCCTGCAGAAGCTTTATTCAGGAGACGCTGTTCTGCTGGAGAAACTGAACAGCTCAGCTGCTTTTTCTAGTCATGTTTTCTGATAAAAGTTAAACCTAACTCCCACTTGTTTTGTATCTATATGAACAGACTTGTGGATGTGGGTAAGCCTCTTTATGATATGACCAATGACATTATTGAAACAATTTCAGCAATTTTCAGGTTCTTAAAATATGTTAAATGCGTAGTCAGGTTTTACAGTACCTTGCTATTTCAGAATTGCCTGTCAGGAATCTCCTGTGGATATTTAACATTTTAATTTCTGTATTAAAGAACTACTTCCTCCTTATTAAATCTCTTATTATGAAAAGTAGATGATTGTTTGCTTTTCATGTTTCTGATGCCATTTATTTTTAATTAAACAGCAACACCAGATGCAGGAGAAGACCCCAAAGTCACAAGAGCCAAGTTCTTCATCCGGGATGAGTTTTTAGTGAGTAATTTTGATCTTATGTGTGATTCTATCATAGGAAAAACTGGCAGATGGTGTAGTTTATTTAGGGAAAACTGATGGGGTTTTGCAGAAAGCTAGAAGGAGAGGAGAATGTCTGGCGATTCCCTAATTCTTTTCAGCTGCCCGTCTTGCAGAACCTTCCCCAGTGCTTGCACATTTTTATGCCCATTTTATACAAAGTCACTTGCCCTGCAAAGTGTCACACAGCAAGTAAGTGCTAGTGCACAAAACGGTTGTGTGCTTGCCTGTTTGTCTCTGGGTTCAGTGTGGGTGCCGGCAGCCCTCACTCTCTGTGCAGGGAGCAATGCCAAGCCCTAGTTCCATTGCCAGTTAGCGATGTTTTCTATGGCTGCCTTTACCTGTGAGACGCTACTGGTTGTTGCCTTGAATGTTTATTTTGTGTATCGGTCCCATCCATGTTTGAGCAAATACGCTTAAATACCTGCCGTGATTCACTGGTGTTACTGACAGAGGCCACCTGCAAAGCAGGGCGGGAGGGGAGGGGGCATAGGCATTGCAATCACATAAAAAACCGCTGTGCGGCTGCAGAGGCCCTTTGTGGCCACAGGTGCTGGGAACAGAAGTGTTAGGGCCATGGCCGGCACCCGCCAGCCGCTGGGCAGTGCCCGGGGCTCAGGCATGGGGCCAAAATGGGGCCAAAACAGCTCTCCCCCCCGTCACCCACCACTGCTGCAGGCTCGGCGGGGAGCATCTCCTCTGTAAGCAACGTTCGTGTGTCTCTCCTGGGTTTGTGCTTCGTCTCTCAGTGTAAACAGACAGAGGGATGCAGTCATTTGAACACTTGCTTTAAACTCTTGGCCTGTTTGAAATGAAAGGCTTGCAAGTGAGATGGTTCTGCTCCCATTAATGGTCTGAACAGCCTGTGTGTGCCCCAAGTAACGGAGGCCATGCACGGGCCCAGTGGTGAGGGTGAGCAGAAACAGCAACTTCCAGCTTCGTAAGGTCAGGCATAAAAGGCTGAGGCTTCCAAGGTAGGAGGATGAAGAGGACGGGGAAATAAGCTCAGCATACAGACTGGGGAGGGGTCTGATGTCCTTAGCCAAATGGAAGGAAGGAAGCGTGTGTATTTTCTATCTACGGCCTTCTTGGCTGTGCTTTGTAAATTTGTTTCCAAGTCTCTTCATTTATGACCTCTTCCTTGTCCCACTCCGTTAAATTTTCAGACACAATTCAGAGAAGTCTGGTTATATTAATTTATAAGCTTTATTGTGATTTTTATTGCGGTCATGGGTCTGCGTAAGGCATGGATATCTGTAAAAATCACCACGGTGCTGCACCCCTTAAAAATCCATGCGCCTGTAGGCACTGGTACTGGCAAATTTAAATCACGTCATTCGAAGAATTTCAGGAGGAGGTTAAACCTAAACACATTTTCAACATTTCTGCAGGGTATTATATGAGCATTAGGAAGGCAAAATACATCAGCTCCTGATTTCAGGATGGGTGCAGGGGCCGGGGGCCTCTGGGGGTTTGGGCGGCAGGCCTGGCTGCCCAGCGCTGCTGCTCTGTCGCCAGGGGAGCCAGGAGTGTGGGCTGCAAGACACGGACACAGCCAGTGCCTGTGCTGCATGGCTGGGCTGGGGAGGACATCTCCCGGTCCTAGAAATGTACTTTGTAGGAAGTTCTCCTTCCTTCGTCTCACGCATGTCCTTTCTCCTCCCAAACTCTTCATGGAGGCAGCGTGCTCATGCGCTCTTTGTTTAGGCTACTCCCCAGCCCCATTTTGGTGTTTTGTACACAGGGTGCTCTAGCTGCTGATGTTTTGTTTAAATACATCCCCAGTGTATAGGCAACCCCTGTTAAAACACCGGTTCATGCTGGTTCTTAAAAAATCTGAAACTGGGAGGTAAAGGAGCTGCTGTTCAAACACACAGACCAGGCTCCCTCGAGTCACACATTTGTCTCCTTGCTGAAAACTGTCACCCTGACCCCCACAGTGTAGGGAAACCAGTATTAAATATTCTTATTTGTGTTATAAGAAAGTAAATGTTCTTTCATTGCTGTCCCAGGGGATATTATTTTTCCCCTCTGAACTAAGTAACACACTACTGTTCAAAATTAGTTTTGAGTAGGGGTGAAAATACTGCATTTATCTTAAAATGAGAGAACTACAAAGCTGTCAGGGGACAAAAAAAAAAAAAAAACCACCACCTAACATTTTGAAAATACATGCTTTGACATGCCTTATATGTTCTGGTGACACCTAGTAATGTTGTGGGCAGCTTACTACCACAGACATTAGTGGAATCAGTGCCTGGCAAACACTTAGTGAAAAAAACACTTATTTTACCAAAATACAAGAAAAAGATTGACCATTGGGTTGGTAGGGTGGTGTGCTCCCTACTGCCTGCATCTGGGTGAAACTGAAAATGTTTGTACGTTGTTTCCACTGACATGTAACGTTTCATCCTAGAAAGAGCACATCAGAGTGGAAGTCTGATTGCCCTCTCACATCCCTAATTACAGTATGTAAGTGCTGTGTGCAGACCATACGGAGACATCAATGTGCTTGTTGCAGCGCGCTGAGATGGTGCTGCTCAAGGGAAGCGCACAGGAAGGGGTGAGGGCGAGGTGGCAATAGCTGGAGGCTGCACATGCAGACGTAGGTCTCAAACAGAAAAGCCACAGACTCCAGCAACAGGCAAAGGCTGAACTCTTCTGAGGCTTCCGAGTTAAGAATGAAGAAGCGAGCAGTAGTTGGAAGGCAGAGTGGCCTGTGTTTTGGGGAACAGTTTTGATGTTGGGTTTTTTTTAAACTCCAATTAAAAAAAAGTGTTTAGTAACTGGTCTCTCCTTGCTGCATCTGAGTGACAGCATTACTACTGTCAAGTAGTACAGGGGAAAAAGAAATGTAGAGTAGCGATTGTATCAAAAATAGACACACTATGGCATTTTTTTTACGGTTTTAAAATTGGTGTCATCTTGAATATCCATGCATGCCGCTGTCCTTTCAGCCCTTGGGTTCCTAAGGGTCAGATTTCCCCCAGACTTTGAGAAACAACAAAGGTCTTCCTCAACCCTTCTGGAAGATTCAGGTAGACAAACACAGTTTACATTTTCATTGAATTTCAGCATTTTGCCACCATTGCAGTAATCTGTAAAACTTTTTTTTCCTTGTTTCATTATTGTTCAGTGTATTTCATAGTTCAAACACAGTCTGAACAATTTGCCCATCAATTGAATACATTATTGAATTAATACTTTTCATGAGGATAAGCTTTGAACTAGGTATTCAGTGTAGCTTAGTAAGAAGCAAATCATTTTTAGTATACATACAGAACACCCCCTGTTTAATTAGCATTGAATATCTAATGTTACCCAAGTTACCTGCAAAAATCTGCCATTTCTTGTTGATTTATTTATGTAAATCATGGCTTCTAAATGTCTATGGTTATGCATATCTGTAGCTGCAGCTATTTATAAGGTCAATCCTACCTGTAAAATAGATCGCTGTATTAAAAATACATAGTGTAGCCAGAGAGAAAGAAAATGTCTTTTGTTGTTTAGCCAGTATAATTTGTACTAAAAATTGGAAAATATTTATAAAAATTGTTATCCCCAAAACTGACCTTCTGCTTTCACGACATTCCATATATATGCTTCAAAATAATGCTCTAGAATGAGTTTGTATTTATCAATCCTACAGGAATACAGAACAAAATTAAGATTTTTGAAAATATTTTTTAAGATCCTGGGGAATTTTAACAAGATAACCATGGGTGAAGAGATACTGGAGTTTAAGTTAGCAACCTAAAAAGCTGTGCAGTAGCCTTGCAAAAATTTAATTCTGTGTGGTCTGATGTTTACTGGATTTGTGCATGTTTCAGTATTCTAAGGGCCCCCTGCCACTCTGGTGGTAATTCCACAATGTTCTGGTCTCGGTAATGATACCAAGTCTTCAGCTGGCTTAATATGTGCTCTTAAGTAAAGGTAACTCCAGGGGCCTTCAGCTTCAAGAAGCAGAAGCACAGTAGGCTGCTGTTGCATGCCACTCCTAGCTTCACAACTGGGAGGTTTTCAGGTTTGTGTTGCTGATTTAAAAAGAGTTCAAAAATTTGCCATGTGATGGCACCAAAAAAGAAGGTAAGAATTTGTGGGACAGCTGCCCGGCAGACTGCAGTGCTGTCAGCAGCACAGATGAGCTGCACAGTGATGTGCAAATGATAACAGCTTGTGCAAATGATGATAGCATCAGTGGCTCTTACATAGTACTAATATAGTGACCCTGTAATAGTATCCATAACTTTTTTTAATCTTTATTTCTAATTTGTAGTTCATATTGGACCAGACCACAGAACTTCCTTTTTTATTTATTTATTTTAGTGATCTATGTGCAGACTTTCCCAGGTTTCTTGGTACTCCGTAAGTCTATAGACCACTGAGATGTGAAACTTCCCATGGCAGAGTGTCTGATCCTTGGGTTTTTTCCTCGCTTTTTCCACAGAGGATAAGTACAGCGAGCGGAGATGGCAGGCATTATTGCTACCCACACTTTACATGTGCAGTGGACACAGAAAATATCCGCAGAGTGTTCAACGACTGTCGAGACATCATTCAAAGGATGCATCTCCGCCAGTACGAACTCTTGTGAGGGGAATCACCGTGGAACCTGTGGTTTTAAATTCTTTGCTCCTTACTCTTTCTCGTGATACTACCCCACACAGGGTGGAAGAATATACTATAGAAATGTCAGTCTCTTCACTTTGTTTACTTTAATTATTTAACCTTAAAGCTGATTTGAAGCAAGTTTGGGTTGTTTTTCCTTCATGCTTTTTGGGACTATTTTTGTGCTTTATTTTGACATGCCACTTCTTCGTCATTCCACTAAGCCCTTTGGCTACCTCTGTTCCCTTAGGTTTTGGTTTTTTAACTGAACATGACCTGCTAAATTTTTTCCAGCAGGTTAACGTCAGTTCAAACTGGTATGTCAGCTGGATGACACTAAAGTCATACCTATCCCTCTGTGTGGGTTTCCTTTTTAACATGACATTGAAGAGTACTTGATGGGTGAAAAAAAAGATTAATGCACTTTGTATCAGGTTATTAAATACTGTTGAGGAAGTAGACACACAATGTAGCAGCACCACAATATTTATTACTCTGTCACAGTTTTTAGCGTTTCTGAGTTGCAGGTCAACTGATAAAGTGACCTCCTCTTTTAAGCCGTTACTGGCACAGGAAGTAGAGTAGATAATGAGAGGAACAGTGAAGACAAAGCAATTTTTCTGGGGTTTTGGAGCTAAGTGTCTCTGCACACCTCAGGCATTTGAATTACAGCTACTTTTCAGCCTGTTGCATCTAGGCAGAAAATCTACCACCCTCACTTACGTTATTTGTGCTGTCCACAAATGATCCTTTTAGTTCAGATCATTCTTGGACAACAGTCCTCTCCCTATATATATTTTTTTGTTTTACTGCTGGTTTATTATATTGTACAGACTGTAAAATGTAATATTATTTTGTACAACTTTATTGAAGAAAAATACTTGTAGAAGATCTTTGTGCCTTGATTATGGCTGTACCTGTAAAATGAGCTAAGATGTAAGTATGTTTTTGATTGCGCTGTACAGCTTGATGTCAACCTTACCTGCAGCAGTGACTGGAGGTAAGAACTTTATCTGTAGAGTTTAGGGGTTTTTTTCTGGTTTATATAAAAATGCTCTTTAGTATAAAAATTATAAATTATGCAAATTAACCACTTACCTTTCCAAGTAAGGTATTACAGTCACCGGATGTTGCAGCAAACATGCCTTTCTCTTTTGAAGTCTCAGCTTTAAAACATTGGAGTTCATTCAAGTGTCCAAATTGCAACCTGGTGTTGTTTTAATGGGAACCAAGGATTATTTTTCTTTTTCCTTTATATTTAGAAAATATGTTTGGTAATTCTTTGGTCATTCATAGAACTTCACAATTGCACAGACCAATTGTGAATGTGTAAAGCACCATTATATAGAGCTCTTCAATCTTTGTACCAACAGCGGCTTTCATTGTGCAAGTAAATAGCAAGAAAAAAGGTGTATAAAACCCTTGTGTCTGGCCTAAGAGAATTACAAGATGACATTTTTATTTCTCTTTTAATAAAGAGACACATTAGAAAATTGTTTTATTTTAAATATTGTAGAATCAAAATGTGTGAATATTTCTCAAACTTGAATAATTTATGCAAATGACATTCTCAAAAGAAGTTGTGGTACAGTACAATATATAAAAAGCAAGAATTGCTGTAGCAATAAGGCATGTCCTTTTTAGTAACTATAACACTGCTTTATATTTTATACATAGGTGTTTTATGTCTGTGACTATATACTTTTCCTGTGTCCAAGATAACCTGTACAAATGTCTAAAATTACAGTTGCAATAACAGAAACCTAGAGAAGCGTTAGACTACATTACTTTATAGAGTGTTTTACCACACTTTGGACCATTCCCCCCACTTCATTTTAAATTTAAAGAGAGATTAAGAGCCAACACATTCCCCACATTGGCATATAAATCAACAAGTTTGATTAACTTCTTACTATAAGCATCGGTATTGGTTCTAAACCCCAGTCAGTCATCTACAGACTTAATTGAGAAATTGTGTCTATTTGACAGTAAACAATCCCATTTTCAATAGTATAATATGACCATTTCCTCTTCCCAGAAATGTGTCTGCTTTGAGATCTGTATGTTCAATTTAGTCATCAGAGACTGCCCAGAAAGTGAAAGGCTGGGTGGAATAAGCTAATAATACACAAAATGCCCAAATGCAAAGATTCTTTTGCTTCCCATGCCAAAGACAGTAATAGAGCGAATAACAAAAGCGAAGTCTTTTTTCTTTAAAACAACCCCCAGCCCAGGAGTTCCGGTTGGAGCTCCCAGCCTCTGCAGGAATGTCAGCAGGAAAACTGGTCCTGGTGTGGAATAGTCCCTCTGGTTTTTCTGGGGCAGGTGCGGAGAAGCAGTAGGTTTGTCACAGCTTCCCTCACACGTGGCACACGAAGACGCTGAGCTCAGACTTTACGTTCTCCGTGCTGCCATCCCAGCGGGTGCCTGTGGCCCAGCTCCGGGGTGTACCGCCACGTGCTGGCAGCCTCCGCCTCCCCACGGAGGAGCTAGTGCAGCTCAGAATGTGACGCTACAGTAAAGTTAACAGAACTCAGTGGCCCTGCAGGAGTCTAAAATAAGGCGCGTTCCTGTCCCTCTCTGTCCGCAGACTGAGGGCCAAGGCATAGGATAATGTTACTGCAGCTGTATTTGACCTTCCTTCTTGCAGAAGATCGGCAACTGGAGGGCCCCTCACCACACAGATCTCTGGGATGCAATAGGGCCCTCTTTTTTTAAGCTCATCATAGCACATCTTTTTAAAAATAGCAGCTTGAGGTGTCGCCCTATTTTTTTTTTAAGCAGGTTTCAAGTGTGTATCAGCAAACTGGATCCACAAGCTTCTCCCCATTGTTGTCTGGTAGACGATAGCTGCAAATTGTAGTCAGCAAACGATTCAATGTGTCAGGAACTGGAAGATTTCTTGTCCCAAACCACAGTCCCTTACATATGACATCCTAAAAAGGTTACGGAAATCCACATCTGTCAGTGCTGATGTATCTAGTTTCTGCCTGACCCTAACAAACAGAAGTATGACATTAGAAGGGCCATGCAGCAATAAAACAGAGAAACATTTCCAGTTTGCAGGACTGAGCCTCCGCCAGGGTAAGACACTAGTGCAGATAAGTGATGAGGCTATAGGATTTACATAATGTACAGTTACACTTTTAATATACGTATTTGATACAAAAATTATAGCAGGAAAAGGACTCATTTGATTGTCGAATACAGTATTTTTGTACAGCATGAAACGTTCATTTCAGTTAATTATTTATCCTGTAGTAGTCATATCAGCTGTATAGGACTTCTATGGTATGTGTAAATGCAACCTGCCTTCAGACTAGCAATCAAATTAGGTCATTTGCTGGCATGAATATAGTCTGATGTTTGACTGTTCTCAGCTTTGGTATTTCAGTGACTGAATGCAGATGTCTGGCTCTTCATACTGCTTTATGCTTACTGATTAAACGCTGAGCAAAATAAAATGGTGGAGTGAGAAGCTGAAAATGAGCTAGTATCAGGATTACAAGCAGAGCACCTGCTGCACAGTATATAGTAAAGACTCTGCTCTCGTACGGAAGGAAGCATTTTTGGAGGGAGAAGTCAGCTGGTGTTATGCTGCCCTGGAAAAGAAATGAAGACTGTCACTTTGCTGTTACAGTGGGTTCTGAATCAGGAGTAAACACCACAACTGTCAGATCTCCAATTTCTAAATTCTGTGTTGGGTGGCAAGGGTTGGGGCCAGTTTCCTAGTACCAGTGCCTTCTCCAGGGGGCCGAAGAGTCCATAACCTTGCGGTGCTGGGCACTAACTGGAATACTCACCAGGCTAATGTTAGCCCAGAGGCCAATCTTCCCTATGTTCCATCTAGCGTAAACAGAGAGCTGGGCTCCTCATCTGATCTGCCTTCAAGAGAAGCCTAACTTCAGCTGCTGTAAATCCACACGGAAGGAGCCTTCCCAAGCTAAAGTTAGGCTTTGTGAATGTGCCCCGTCCTCCCCCCAAGCCCTCCTCCTACCCAGTACATGCTGCAAAAAACACGTTGGCTACTCCAAATTACGAACGTGAACTTCAGCAGCAGAGAACTTCACTGGGTTTTGGCTTGACTTTGCAGTTCAAATTAAAGTTTACAATGGACCGAGGCTGAGTTAAAACAGTAGTGAAGACGATGCAGCTTTAATTAGCCAACCTCTTGTTTTGCAGTGAAGATGCACTGTCTGGCATGTGCAGAGAGCATGTGTAGTTTGAAGGCAGCTACTCTCAGGAATATGGAATAAACAGAACTACTTTCAACAAGAAATATTAACAGTTGCATAAAATGAATTTAGAAGTTTGGGGTTGTCTGTGTATTAAGCAGCCTAAACTCAACAGCAGTAAAAAATACATGAGAGATTTCCCCGCCCCACCCCCCGCCCCCCAAGTCACAGACTACTCTGTAAACAGATTGTAGGTTTTGCTTCTTACTCCAAGTTTCTAGGAGTTCTGTTTTATTTTTGAACTGGGGAACTAATTGATTTACCTCTAAGGATATACTGAGCACTGGAACTGCCTGCAAGAGCATAACCAACACACTGTATAAAATGTGAATTGGAAAGGAGGCGGCAGACTATTGGCATGTGACAAATGTTTTCACTGTGTGAAGGGGTTAATGCACAAGTTTGAAAACCACGATCACCATGCAAGAGAGTTTGAGGTGGACACAGTCTTGTTTTCATAGTTGGTAAATCAACCAAGCCAAACTAGTCTTTCTACTGTTCAGTGCACAATACTGATTATTTTTACAAGTCAATAGTTTACAATGCACCCTCTTTATAAGAAAATGTTAGATGCTTGTACCCAGATACTAATCAGATGTTTTAACAGCATTGCTTTGTACCACACAGAACATGTGGCTCCCACAGATGTACTTTATAAAGTGGATGCAGTGTACTGAGTGGGTTGGGTGGGTAGGCAATTTTTTTATTTTTTGTTTTTACAGGTAGAATCAGTTTTAAAATATAGCTGACTGCCATGTTGATTTATTTATGAAAGTTATCTGAGAAAAATAAAAAAAATTAAAAACTTACCATGATGAAACTAGGATTGTTTCTATTCCTCCAACTGAATGACGGGACACTGATTTCTGGAATGTTCCCCATGTGCAGCACTTCACAAGCACTATGCGTATGCCCACTGAGAATCAAACGGGGATGAAACCACCATATGAGCTAGAACAGAAAATGATGAGGTGCAAAAATTAAGTCATAACTAGAAAGAACTTGAGCTTAAACCCCTTTTTTTCCCACCTTCTAGCAGAATGAAATTATGACGATTCTGATACCCTTTGAAAGCATAAGACAAGTTGATACTGTAACAGTTATACCCCTTTGGCCCTCATCCCAAATACTGGACTTTTTTTTTTTTTTGTTGGCCATACGGATCAGAAAAATAAAGGCAATAGTATCCTGTTGACATCACAAATAGAAAAAACCCTGGGTTTAGTAAAGCAATGCAGTTTTCTTGTCTGAGGGAGACTTTTGCACTGCCAGTGTTGAGTGAGGACATTTGTGCAGAAGGAAACAAATACTGACCATTAGATTTTTACGGAATACTTTGACTTTACATTTTCTTGTAGTTGCTAAGTCAGCAAAAGCAGTGCTTTCAAAGTGTTGGAAAATCATGGCTTTCTACTAGGTTTGTCAGTAATCTACACGGTATGTAATGCTACAAAATGCTAAACTGGAGGTAACAGCACTGCAGCAGACTTAAGAGCGCCAGGACTTGCGGCCTGTACCTGGGAAACCCAGCAGCAGCAAGGCCGTAATCGTGATGATCCTCAGGGGAGCAGCTCTAACAAGCAGCATCTCAAAGGCCACACTAAAGCGGGAGCAGCTGTGGTCTGTTTGTCTCAGCTAACACTCCTTCCAAATCTTTTTAAATCTATATCTATCTACATTTATGTCCCACTCACACTGATACTCAAGTTCCCAATAAATCAAACCTTTTGTGATGCTTCTTGAGACAGTACATCATACTTTTCTTTAAACGGAATGTTCTTCTCCTCTACAGGAGCAGAATCTTCTCCAGTGCATTCAGCATCACTTTTCCGATAGAGGGGGTAATGCTGTGAGAAATTCAAAGCAAGGATCAGTTGTTAATGTCCAGCCTTTCTGGAACAGTAACAAATACTCTAAGAACATGTCAACATGTTGCCTTACCCCACCTCTAACACACCTGTAAAAGGATGGGTTCTGAAGCTGGAAGCTTTTCCACATCACTGCATCTTTTGTTGGAATAACTTGGTTTCTGTGAATAAAATCAACCCATACATGTTGTCTTCACCTATGTGTACCACAGGAGTGGGGAAGGGAATTAAACAATAGCTAGGTTTTGAGGGGTTGGGGGGGTTGTTGTTTTGGTTTCTTTGTCAAAAGCGGTAGCAGCTCCGAGTACAGTGTTTAAATACTGTCCACTGTATAAACTTTTAAGAGCCTCTGCTGTGGCTAGAAGGGGAAATGCTTTAATTCCCCTTTCTGTATATGCTGTAAATACGGTTGCACTCTTCCTGAATGCCGAAAGCAACAGCAGAATCTCACTGCACAAACAAGGCAAAGAGATTTAGGGCAGCCCAAGAGAGACAGCAGTTAGAGTCTGGCGATTTTTCCACTGGGAGCTGGTTCCCTGATTGACTGCCAACCCAGTCGGCCATGCTGCCTACCATGTTTCCAGTCAGCCTATGAAAAAGAGGAATGAAATGAAATACAAGAAGCAATTGGATTTGATGAAAAAAATACAACTAAAACATTACTAGGCTATCAAGACAGGACGCCAGTAGAATCAGAAAACTAAAAGAATAGGCTAGCTTGAAGGATATAGACCAGCAATATGCATAAATGCAGGGATTATGTATCTCAAGTCAAACGGAGGGTTACAGAAACTTCTGCCGTTCCTTGGAACAGAGGAAATGACACCCTCTGTCTGTTGGCAGCCTGAGGAAGTTAACACCATTCACACAAAGCAACACAGTTAACAGTTAAGTAAAACGGTAAGAGGCAAATGAGGAGAAGGAAGATTTCCTAGCAAGTTGCAATATGAAATTGGAAGCAGACTTTTTCAGGAGAGCCTTAGTTATATCCTGTCACTGCAGTATCAGTATTCCCATTGCAGCAGCCAAGTTGCTGGCTATAATCGGATCTTTAATAAACTCTCACCTGCTGGGAGCAATTCAGTTTGTGAGAAAGTGCCACAAGCTTTGCCTCCGAGGTACGGCAGACAGCACAGCCATCACCCTCCAGGGCTACGCTGTTCACTAGGACAAAGCTGGAAAATACCAGGGAGTGGGCAAAGAGAGGGGAAGTGGGGAGGACAGGAAAGAACTTGTTATTCGTGCACACATGTGGGATAAACCTTATTTTATAAAGCCCAAGTATTTCAAAGTCTTCCAAACACTCAACAAAACAGCAGAATGTAACGGCTTCTGAAATCACATGCTCTAAAAATCCTCTTCTGGGTATCCATAGTGTAGCTGTTTCTCTACCTGGTAGGCTCCTTTATAGTCAGTTGTTAATCAGGTTGCACAATATACCGTATGCTATGCTTCGTGTTTACACTTCAAGATTTTTTGTATATCATAGCAGTATTAAGTGGTATTCTAGTGGAATGTTAGAAGCCCACTAAGCTGAATTCTGACTGAAAGGAGAACCTGCTTCTCTCCCCGAACACATTTTAAACCTCAGAGACATAATTTTAGACATTCAGTTTCTTCAGAACAACTGAAAAGCAAAACAGCATTGCATTTGGCTGGCTACCCTGAACAAACAGTTTTGTACTTTGCGATCTCTCATGCAGAAAATAGGATTTTATTTGTAATAGAAAAAGATTTCCCGGTAGATTTCAAATCAACTTCGAACTTCTGTCACAAGATTCATACCATTTTAGTCATTCATTCAGGACTCAAGAGATACATTCCCAGTTCAATTCAGTACATTTTACAGACATAAATGAGCTGAATGCCTCTACTTAAGAGATACTCATCAAAACAAACAACAAAAAAATTAATTCTTTTTAAGCTGCATTTTAAACTACAGATTTGTTGTAAAATAAGTTCATCTAGCAATGTTTTATTAATAATGCAACTCATTTCAGTTAATGAATATGATACCAGACATACAATCTGCAACAGCATGCAAGAATTCTGCTGTGCTTTTTTTTATCAAAGGGGAAATGGAGATACTCCTTAATAACTATTTTTTAAAGCAGCTGAAATACATATCTAGAAGACCCCACGTCTGCATGATAAACAATAGCATTATACTAAACATTCATTAAGCTTGTAAATCTTCCTAAAAAAAGACACACCGTTTCTAGACCTGTTCAGAATGTTTTTAATGTTTGCTTAATTAAAGGAAACAAGCACAAACCTGTAGGTTTTGAATCTTACATTTACATGAATGATTATAACCTGATGGTATACATGCCAAACAGAGTGGCAATAGGTATTCCCTTCATTTATATGAGGTTTAAAGACAAATGCTTTGCCACAAGCCCGCTATCACTTCCCCTCATTGGGTTCCTGCATGGTATCTAAAAGTAACAGAAAGGGTACACGGCAGGACAACTGCAGACACACACCACTGTGAGGACAGCTCTACAACAAGATCTACTCTGAGCCAAAACCTGCTTGTGCATTATTACCCCACCCTGTGGAAAACTGTGGACAAGCAGCTGCTATGTTCCCATATCCCTCAAAAAAGAGTTAAGTTCTGCAGAATAAAGGTATTAAGATTAATTAAACTCTTTACTTGTAAGCACAGAGGGGGTTGATTTGTGTTTCTTTACTGAATCCTATTCTGTTGTGTTTACAGCCATGGGTCATTACCAGCTGCAAGGAAGTAAAAAGGCAAACCAGAGAATTTGATTCTGACGCCACAGTACTTTTCCATTTAAAAGGAAATTGTTGCAATTTACCTAGCTCAAAGTACAGCTCCCACTCAATATCAAACTACAGGTTTGTACAAAGTGTTTTGTGTTTAACATATCATAAGCTAGTACAAAGTAAAAATTAAAAAAATCTAAAAAAAATGTTTTAAGTTAAGCATTCCTATAATATTTCATTAGAAATTCCACTTCCAGTTCTCAGTTTTCATTATTCTGGTCTTCTAACTCAGTAATCACTACTGTAAACATTGGGGGGGGATCGAGTATACTCACTTGATTCCTTTTCGAGTTATTAGCTTTCCTGAAGTAAAGTTGAAAACTTCCTCAAATCGATTTACCTTGTAAGTAGTCATTCTGTGTCAAGAGGAAAAATACAACTGAAGTAAGAAATTGGCATTGTAAATCACCTGACACAGTTGCTTTACAGGTTGCAGGCAATTCATGCAGCTTGCTGCTCCATTATCTAGCTCACATACTCATTCAAACTCACAGGGGTGCTCTGACACCCATCGTGTACTCTGTCCCAGTGCCACCAGTGTAAGCACAACCATCCTACAGAAGTACAGCAGAGCGGGGGCACTCACACTCTTTTGTGCTGAGGTAGCAGGAAAGGGAATATGCTCAGACTAAACACTTTTCAGATAAGGAGGCCCACCACAAGGAAAAGCAGCTTCAAGTCTTCCCTGCCAATGCAGAAAGATGAGCTCTGAACAACTTCACATATGCTCAGAGAAGCATAAAAGTATCCCGAAACCTGCTCTAAAATTTATTCCTAGGGTGCACTGTGTGCAGATGGATACCATTTAAGGTCTTGCTCTAAACTACAATCCCTTCTAATTTGGTTATGATCAAAAACTTTCTGTGTGACCACACAAGAGGTCAATCAGAAAACCAGTTACTGTATGCATGCTGACATTTCATTCTTGACACTTGCGTACTTTCACAGACAAGACTTACTCATAATGAAATCCAATGTCATGATTCCCAACAATAACCACTAGCTCAGTAGAAACTGGATACTTAAACATTTTCCGAAATCTCCTGACATCACCTGCCCATGCCTGCATGAGAACACAAATGGAGAAATTAATGCTGTTTGACAGTATCAAAGGGGACTAGTATCGCGATGGGTTTGCATGGCAAGGCTTTGGTAGCAGGGGCGCTGCTGGGGTGGCTTCTGTGAGAAGCTGCTAGAAGCTTCCCCTGTGTCCAATGGAGGCAATGCCAGCTGGCTTCGAGATGGACCTGCTGCTGGCCGAGGCTGAGCCCGTCAGCGATGGTGGTGGTGCCTCTGGGGTAACACATTTAAAGAGGGGAAAAAAACTTGCACAACAGCAACTGCAGTGGAAGAGAGGAGTGAGACTATGTGAGAGGCAGAGCCCCGCAGCCCCCCAGGTGAGTGCAGGAGGGGCAGGGGGGCTCCAGGCGCCGGAGCAGAGATTCCCCTGCAGCCCGTGGTGAAGCCCACGGTGGGGCAGGCTGTGCCCCTCAGCCCGTGGGGGTCCATGGTGGAGCAGATCCCCACCTGCAGCCCGTGGAGGACCCCACGCCGGAGCAGGTGGGTGCCCAAAGGAGGCTGTGACCCCCCGGGGACCCAGGCTGGGGCAGGGTCCTGGCAGCGCCTGTGACCCCGCGGGGACCCAGGCTGGGGCAGGGTCCTGGCAGCGCCTGTGACCCCGCGGGGACCCAGGCTGGGGCAGGCTGTGGAGAACTGCAGCCCGTGGGCAGGGCTGACACCGGAGCAGCTGATGGAGGACTGTCCCCGCGGGAGGGACCCCAGGCTGGAGCAGGGCAGTGTGAGGAGCCTCCCCCTGCGAGGAAGGAGCGGCAGAGACAGCGTGTGATGGACTGACCGCAGCCCCCGGCCCCGGCACCCTGCGCTGCTGGGCGGGAGGGGGGACAGAAATCGGGGGTGAAGCTGAGCCTGGGGGGAAGGGAGGGGTGGGGGGAAGGTGCTTTTAAGATTTAGTTTTCATTTCTCTCATTATCCTACTCCGATTTGATTGGTAATAAACTACACTAATTTCCCCAAGTCCGGTCTGTTTTGCCCGTGACGGTAATTGCTGAGCGATCTTGCTGTCCTTATCCCGACCCAGGAGCCTGTCACTGCATCTTCCCTCCCCTGCCCAGCTGAGGAGCGGAGTGACAGAGTGGCTTTGGTGGGCACCTGGCACCCCGCCAGGGTCAACCCACCACAAGTACATAATACAGAAGCACAGACTGAGACATTTACATTTTTTTAAGTTTTATATGAGGGGCAAAAGTGTCAAGATACTACCAAAAATGAAGAACCACAACATTTAAATTTGTACCTAAAACACTAGAAACTTCTACCAGCATGACAACTGTAGTAACACTAAACAAAGCCTTGCATACCTAGTCTTTCTTCTGTCATCCATTTCCTTCAACAAATCCTCATTTTTTGAAATAAAAGAGCTGTTGATGCCATACCTGAGGTGAGCTCCATTTTCCTTCATCAAAGACATCCCCCAGAATAAAAACAATATCTGGCTGCAATAGCCATACGGCAGTTTGGAAAGATCTCTCCATTTGCCATTCCCTGAAAGGAAAACAGAGACTCATTCATCACCGCCTAACTTCTGAATCCTCAACTCTGATCACACAAACACAGCCTGGCAGGAATGGGAAGATGGCTCCAACACACAGAAAGCACTAATATGAAATTCAAATTAAATATCTAGAAATCAGGTTTAAGTACAGTAGGTATATCTTACCTGGTGGGTAATTCCACCACAATACAATCAGGACCAACTCATGCAAGAAGAAAAACCAGCTTGTTTATTTTTCATTACAATTCCATTAAACGGTAATTAATTAGAACGGTGACTTATTGCATGTTTTACTACACTTTTTGTTTCTGCAGCAAAAGTTTCTGATTTTTGTATCATGGTGGAATTGGTACTTTCAGCATTCTGATTTTTCTTCTTTTGGACTAACAGAAATATGGTTTTGTAGGCAGAAGATTGAATTATCTTTGCCTTTAAATGTGATTTTGCTTCCGATTCTTCTACTACAGAGACAAACTACCAGCTTCCTCATCTCTGTAATTAAAGATATTAACCATTGGGACAGCCAAGTTATCTGGCTCATTTTTAAGGCATTCTATAAAATCGTTACATACTAGAAAAGACTTATCTGACCCACCAAAAATGCTCAGGCATCTACACCCACATAGTACCTGAGCATTCAAGACTGCACTGCCTCAGTAAGTCCCATTCATTAACCTTTCAATACTGTTTTATTACCCGGCACAGATCCAGACAGGCAAGTCAGAGGCAGCATGTGTGCTTCTTAAAAGTACAACATTGGTTTTACACTCCTCTCCCATTAGCTACTATTAAAAACTCTAAAACCAGGATAAGAGATTATTCAAAAAAATTATTACCTTCTCAGCTTATCCAGCCAATGTCCTTTGATTTCACCAAGTAGGTGAGTATCAGCTAAAATTATGGCTTTTAGGACTGAAGTCGAAGTCTCTTTTCCACCCATGTGAGCTCCACCTTTCACTTCTGGCCATCGACATTGAAAAATTACCACATAATAAATCAAAAATTCGCAAAATATTAACACCGAGGTCACAAAGCACACAAGTTTCAGCAGGAAACAGAGCCTCTTCTTCAAAGGAAGATTCTTCACAGTGGTCGAGCTAGAACTCAGCATTGCAGTACCAGCATAAGACACTTCCACGATGGCTCAATTCTCCTCTCTCAGGCAAAGTCAGTAGGGGCTAGGTCAAAGGATTGCGTTGGGCTTTGTATCAGTACCAAATCCCTGTGGAGAAAATACAAAATATTCATTAAACCAGCATTCCTTGTGAAAAGCTATCACGTAAGGCCTACAGTGTTAGCTTCTTGTCACCCTGAAAGATTTGGAAATATTTAATTGACCTAAAAAGCAAAGTTGGTCTTCTCCTTCAGGAATGCAAACAGCCATGCTGCTGAGCGTAGAACCGCACTCTCTCCTACCAGGACCAAGGCAACCAGCGTAAAGCCAGCCAGGATCTTGGCGTATGGTGCTTTTTTAAAAACTATACAGTGAAAACACTGTGAGTAGGGGTTAAAGGTAAGTAAAGACAGAGTTTAGCCTGAACAGAAGGAAAAAAAAAGATCCACTAGGATCCATATCACCCTGGCCACTGCAACGCCACATGCAACCACCTTCTGGCACAAGTCACATAACATGACTATGCCAGATCAATGCAATTACCACCTTTAATACAGCTCAACGTAATAATCTCCAAGAACCAAAAGCAATTTACTATCCCTGAACAAGCTTACCAGAGCTTTCCAGGAACACAGGCACAGATACGTGACTAGGTAACCAATGCTGCTAACAAGGGGAAAACAAGAAACATCAACAAAACAAGCCTCAGAAACAGGAACTGTGCTACAGCTGACGAGAAATGTGGGAAAATGAGCTTGAATTGCTAAGTTTACTGTATTTACTGATTTCTTCCAACTTGGATATTCTGTAACCCAAACAGGGAACTCACCCCTTCTGAAACCACAATATTATTTTCTGCTATTAGAAAGGCTAATACAAAACACATGTCTTCACTTTGATAAGCCACAATTGTAATAGGGCTCAATGATTGTTTCACTTCTTTGGAGGCATTTAACAGAAACTCGTTATTGCTGCTGTAAGGAGGAAATACCCAGCCTTTCATAGTTCTGTCTTCTACAGTCCTTGGCAGAAACACTTCTTCACTGTAAGTGCCCACGAGAAACAAGTATCCCACCTGAGAGTACAGAGACACTAGCCCTCACTTTCAAGTAAAATCACCCAGGTTCCACGTACAACCCTCAAGGTTTCAGTCTGAAGAGTAGGGCATGTCTGAAAGACCCACTTTTTAAAGGTAAACAGCGTAGCATGGTCACAGTAAAAGGGCCTCCATGAGAGGTATAAACACATTACCTCACAAGCTCATGAACAAACTTCTAGAGAAATCCACGAAGAAAAGTCTTGTCCCCCACTCAAGAACGGGACAGCAATTTTGCTTCCTACAATAGAAAAACTCTAACATAGGACAAACGTCCAGATACTGGCAATTACTGAACACAGCACTCAGACAGTGAGTAGGAGCCAACATTCAGGTGAATTCACTAAAACCGATTAGAACTGTGAATACTCAGTATCTTTGAATATTTAGACCCTAAATAGTAACACTGGGACAAAATTACAGAACCACAAATAATTACAGTTTATCTTCTCTAAAACCCTGATCTCAGTCACATGCAGGACACAAAACAAAACCTAAATTGCTTTACTGTCTTATGCCCTAGCCAATCTGATTGATGTCTCATGGAAATCAAATCTGTCGTGTAATTATCTTATTTTTCCAACCAAAACCTCTATTTGATAATAGCCACTTATTTTCAAACACGAACTTCCCCATATCACCACTACAAAGTACTTATTCAAGACAAAGAACCATTAGGCTGCTTCGTGTAACATTTCCAATATGCATTATTTAGCATGACTAATACTTAACTGCACACAATCCAGTTCTATCTAAACTTAGTTTAGCAGGAGAAAGCCACTACTGGCCAGACATCGCAATTTCACAGTACAGAGGAACTACACATAAAGGGTGATTAACTGGTTTAGTGTTCATCTCATCTGCACTTTAACTAGCAATAAAAATCAACAACTTGTTTTTACATCTCACAAGGAAAGATTAAAACAGAAACATCTGTTCAACAGACTCAGCAACAATGACAAGAGACAGGTAAATTCTTAACTAAGCACAAATTCATATGGCCTTATCCTGCACAAACTGCACCTACCCCAGAATTTGACAGTAGACTTTGGTATTCCTAGATAAGTCTCCTCTTCCAAGAAAAATAGTACTAATTTGAACAGGAAATACCAGCAAGTTGCTTAACTTGCATAAGGTCTGTCAAAAACAACAACAACAAAAGAAACCTCTATGACTCTTCTTATTCGCAACCTACTCTAAGGCTAAAACAAATAAAACCTGCCATTGTGCTGCCAATATCTACACATTTTATAGAAGCTTTTCGTTACATTATTTTTCACACACCAAATTTCTTTTGAAGTTGTTGAAACAGCTAGAGTTGCAGCAAAAAGCCAGTATTACAGATCACTGGGGAAAAAAAAAAATCAGACCTTCAGAAGAAAAATGATCAAATAGAAAAAACACCAAACCTGCAATTACTAGAAAAGAAAAATCTTCAAGGCAAAACTGACATTTTCGAAAGTCACAAATGGCAACTGACATAATGAAAACCACAGAGCCGGCCATTTCTACACACGTTCCCTGCGCCAGCATCTCTGCTGCTTAGCTGTTACTGTTTGGGGAATTTGTGCTGCAGGTGTGGAAGATGCCAGAGGTCTCCCATCTGCACCCTATTTTTCCAGCTTTCCTGATAGTGAAAGAAAAAAGAAAGAAAAAAAGAAAAGAAAATCACAGGAAAGTCAGTGATGCAGAACGAGCTGAAAGCCAATTCCTACTGCTGGCTGCTAGAAATCCCTGGCTGTGCCACCTGCCAGCCCAGGGCTGCTCACATCCCAGCTGAACCATTTGCTCAGCTCTGCTGTGCTTCTCTGCACGCCGAAGTAAAGGCAGTTTAACCAGCAACCAAGCACATGCGGTAGGAACCTGAACCTCACACACGGGTAACCCACAGACTGGAGGCCCACCGCCTCTCACACGTGATGGCAAGGTCAAAAATAACGCTGTCAGACTGCGCGCACACTGCAAGATGGAGCTGTGGTTCAGCATGTTGCTGTACAACAGGTTGCTGCTGCTACTCCTTGCATGGCTGGTTATTAAGATTAGACTAAAATCTGGTTTCTTACTAGAGTCTGAGGATCTCAATTAAAAGAAAAGACCAAAAGATTTCTCAGTTTCTTGTTCTAAATACATGGGAGTGGCCTGATACAAGTTTTAAAAGCTCATAATAAAAGTGAGATCAGTATTTTGACCATATTAATTCTTTTCAATCGTTTGGGCAGAGACATACTCTATGATGAAAAACTCTGATCTTCAGTAGCTGGCAAACAGCAAAGTTCTGCTAATCATGATAATTTTGTATTCAGTCAATGTATACATTCCTTAGGCAGGGGAAAAATAACCTTGAACTTTTCCTCATCTACATGTTCTAAGAACCGTCCTGCACATTTAAAAATCAGCCTGTGTATGAGGACAGTTACAGATTCATTTAATAACATCACCAAAGTTTAAACATGCTGGAAGTATAACTTTATACCACAAAACTGTGGGGTGGAAAAATGCTCAAGTGACTAGCGCTCAAAAAAAAGCCTGATGCATTCCTTCCCCAGTATTCAGGTTTATTTTGCTTACTAACAAATATTAGATAAATTTTTTCACTTAAAATATTTCCATCATACATGCTGTTGTTCTTTTCATCTATCAAGTTTACTGGCATCAGACTTGCATCGCTCCTCTTTCCCTTTTCTATCTCTGTTCAGGACCTTATCCAGCTTTCATTTACAAGCGAGCCAAGAACGGAACAAGGGAAACCTGACACAGTGCTCTATAGCCAGACCAGGAAGCAAGTAGTTCTAGAGCTTTACCCTTTCTCTTGGGGAATAATTAAATCTGAACAGCTCATACGCTTTGAGGCCAATTTATTTATTAATTTCCAACTACATAAAACTGTCCGAACAAACCAAGTGGGATACAAGAGTGCTCATCCTGCTCCTAGTCCTATCCCTAATGAGCATGCAAGTATTTTTATGAAGTTAAAGAAACTGCATTAGGTTATGAGAAAGCTTAGTATTTATAACCTTGCAATAAAGTTTTCACTCAGTTTTCCCTTCACAGTGTCACAAAGGTACAGATTTGCAGCTTTCAGACAAATACAGTTCTATAATGTAACTATGTTAAACTGTTGTGAACTGTAGTTACAAACAAGTTCAGGTTCAAATCTCACAAGTCTTCCCTTCTGCAAGGTACACCTGTCACTGGGAGCTGCCTCTTATTCCAAGCGCTCTCTCTCGCTCTCTCTGAAGCAACGTAACATTTCTGCCTCGTGAACTGTGACTCTCCACAGTCCAGCTTCCTCCCAGCACTTCAAATACCTCAACTCTTCAATCAAACAAGAGCTTCTGATGAATTCTTGTTTTGATACCACAAGACAACTCTGACCCATCTTTCTGAACACACTCTTACCAATTCTAAAACCTAAACCCTTCCTTCACCCACAAATTTTAATTTAATATTGTGATTAAAGAAAAACTCCAAGCAGGGATTTAGCATTTTTCTTTTAGGAAATCCATCTGTAATAATTTAATGATGGAATTAATTTCTGTCTGTATTGGTACATTCTTAGGGCTGAAATTCATGAAGACTGCCAAATCTGCACATCTACTTGGAATTTACTTAGTTCACAGAAAAGGATAAATTGGGAAATTCTTCAAATTAAAACACAAAGATTTTATCATATTCCCATAAACACCCACTACCACTCCCTGCAATGAATGTATTTTACAAGTATGAAAGAGAGAGGTATTGAAACTTAGTTGATGTTATACAGACCCCAGTTTATTTGAAAAACATGTAAACAAAAAGCAAAGGCACAAAATACAAAAATATTTCAAAGCAGGTTGTCATATTGAGATCATATAATTAAATTCATAATGTTATCAAAATATGGTACTACATAAGCCATGGTAGGTTTAAATGTTGAAGTATAAAAAGTACGTGGAAAATCCACTTGCCATTAAATTAATCAGTGGTTACAAAGATGTTGTAAAAGGAAGTCCATACATTACACTTATTTGTTTCAAACACTTTTCATACTGATTATTCAGTTTCACAGATTCCTGTACAGCATGCTTTAGATCTTCTATCTCTTCAAAAAAATCCTAGAAAAAACCAAAAATATTCACCTTAAAGTTTCTTTCAAAGACATTCTCAGGAAGAGCTAATCAGCATTTCAGTTGTTCCCAAGTTCAGAGACACTTTCCATATTTTTATTAATATATACTGCAGCTATGCAAACAAAGCTGAGGTACAGCAATCAACTATAACCTTAAGTAATAATTTAAAACTTTGCCCTGAACACACAATACAAGTAGAATTCAAGTTATGTTAGAGCCTGAAAAAAAGAATAGTAATAGGAAGATGAATTAGGAGAAGGAAAAAAAAGTTGATTATCAGAAAGCTACGAAATGACAGTCCAAAATTTCAAGGGAACAACGTCAAACACATCTATGCAAAAATACAACGATACATGCTGAAGTCAGCCAGCAGTAGATAACTCACCATTTACTTTGAAGATCTGGAAGTTGCAAGATTATAAAAAAGGGACAAAAAGCAAGGAGAGGGATGAGGAGAGTAAACTAAGGAGGAGGATGGTAGCATTTGAAGAAGACAATACTAAAGAGTTTAAGATGGACAAATGGATTCCATATTTAGACCTAGAAAGTTATAAAATATTTTTAGACCTCAACTGCTAGTATCCATTTAGAACTTTAAGTATAACTACACTTTGTTAATGAGCATCCTATTTCAGAATAGGATCTATTATTTATGACTACACTGTGTTAAAAAGTGATTTTCATATTCAAAATGGTAAGATTTAGAATGCATTAAACTTGACAGAGCCTACAAGGGATAATGCTATCCAACAGGTTCAACTGGCTCAGATAAAGGCAATTTACAACAAAGGAGGGAATGAAAAACAGCAATACGTAAGGCTACACAGAATGTAGATAGTCCAGTGAGAAAGCCATAAAAACCAAGTCCTGTTGAACTTATTTAATGTCAGCCTATATGGTTTCACTTTCTCATATTGATCCTTCCATAATGATACTATGCCAGAATGCGTAACTTAACAATTAGTTCTAGCTATAGCCAATTCAACTAGGAGATAAATTCAGCTTCATAGAAATAAACTTCCACTAATTAAAAATATCGATGGGCCATAGCTTAAATGGAACTATGTCTTGCTCAGTTCCTGCAATTCAAGTCTACTGAGCAATGCCAGTCCTTTGTAAGTGAAGTCAGAAGTCATCGGGAAATACAAGGACAGCAAGCAGAGTGTAGTCACCCAAGACTTAACTTCACCAGCCTTGGAAATTCCTACCTATCACAGTCACGTTGTATCTACTTCTATCCATCTGTATTTGACATTTCTCCTGCCTATTCTTCTGACTTCTTTTCTAAATAAACAGCTACATACATCTGAAATAACATTCAGTGACTTAAAAAACCTAAAAAACGGTTACTGATAAAAAGCAATAACTGCAGATTTATATATTTCTCTTCTGAAAGATTAAACTTTCAGCCATAAGTTGTCCCCAATTCCCAAACACGGGGATCTAGAACTCACCCTAGCTCAACGTTCTACAAGCTTCACACCTAATGAAATATCACCACATTTTACTGTTACCCCTGTAATGAAAGCTAGCATAATATTGTTTAGCTTGTGAGAAAGGATTGCAAGTAAGAAAACAGATTCTCAAAAAAAAAATAATAAATCCAACACAAGACATGAAGAATAAGCAAAAAACAATTTAAAGAAGGTCGTTGCTGAAAATAAAATCTGAGGTCAGTACATTAAACTGAATCCTATATATATAGATAAGATCTCATCTTTACACAATTTCAAGACTCACCACATTTTCTAACTTTCACTTTCTACACCTATCAATCATGAAAACTTTAAGCTTAGGAAGGGCTGAAGGGAGGGCTTTGGAGTTCTGTCAGAGACTTAACTTTGATATGTTCAAGTTCAAGAGAAAATAGCTTTCCTCTCACTGACATGAAGCAGTAGATCATTCAAAAGTGATCATTAAAAAAAACTGGTTTTATTATCTCTGCAAATGTCTGTTGGAAGGAATTAAGACTGTTACCAGCAGTTACAATTTTAATGTCATAACAACATAAGGCAAATAATCTCTCATGAAGGAAACCAAATATTTTTTAAAAATCCACAGCTGTTTAAAACAACAACCAAAACCCAAACCAAACCAAATTAAAATTGCATTATTCTTCTTCCTTAGCCCAGAAGTACTGCAGGACATTAATGTTTCAAGGAGTCATTCATTTTCTTTTCTTTCTCAGAATGTTATAAATGGGGGGTTTATGTATTTTGCTTGATAACAACATATGTTTAGCCTAAAGATAAGTTTCAGTTCAGGCAGAAAAGTTAGTTTTTCAAAAATCATCTATTCTTAAACTTGTCCTAAAATAAATTACCTTGTCTAATCCAGCTAATTCATTTTTTAGTGCTCTCCTTTCTGTAGACAACTTTTCATTTTCTTTCTTCAGCTTTTTAATCTCCTTCAACAATAGCTCTATATTCAAATAAAAAAATAAGAGACTTCAACCATTACAGTCAACCTCCCCCTCATATGAATCATATTACAGCTAAAGGGCTGCCTACGTTTTGTGGTATTAGAAAATTATGGTTCAGCTTTTTAAAGTACCTTTTTCATAAGTGATTTATTCTTAAGAATCTGCCCAGCACACTGCCAGGTACTATCAAAGATCACAGGACCTGCCATCTGGATTATCTGAATCTAACAGACTTTTATAATGTAGGATTATTTTACTTTAAAATCCATAAAACATACATCACATGCCTTGACTACCTTTTTCTGACTTGCAAGAGGGTCACATTAGCCTTGCTGACAGCACATTTCCTGAAAATTATGCCTACATTATATGATCTCTTCAATATCTTTTTTATGCTTTGAAGTGGAACAAGATTGCACTTTAACTTGTGGATTTACTTATGTGACAAAGAACAAGCCAGTATTGACTGCTTTGTCCCATATTTTAAAGCTAAAACCAGGTTCTTTTGCGTATCAGTGTCTGAAAACCAAAGAATGGAGCAGCAAACATTGTAGCTCAGAGAGCTGCACAGATACAGCTTACTAGAATGAATAACAAATAGTACTAAATACAGCCATGCACTCCCACCCATGATTACACCAACATACCAATTTCAGAAACAGAGAAAAGCAGCACTTGTTTTTATCACAAACAAATGCAGGACTGGATCCACAGACAGGGCATTGATTACAAGATGCTGTTTTTACGTAACATGTTTTCAAAAATTAAAAACATTTTAGATACCATTGGCTGAAGTAGAAGAAATAAAACCTGGAGTGTGCCTCTGGATCATTAATGAAACGCATCCTCTCTAATGGGCATACTGGAAAGAACAGAATCAGAATTAACTGTACCATTACCTAAATATTTACTGCAACAGCATTGCTTCTTATTAGAAATGTCCCTGTGAGATGTTACTTTTTCCTCTGGGGTTCGACTTCTTTTTCCAAAAACAGCACTACTTTTCCAAGAAATCTTTTTACATTCCAGTTGCTCGATTCTTTGCCTCTGCTCTTGAAGATTATGCTCTAGCTCACAAATTTTCATCTGTCAAGAAACTAAAGATTTTTCAAAATGCATAGAACAAACAGAGTTCAACTGAATACCACTGGGAACATATCCTAAATGCAAACCCAGAGCTTTCAATTGCTGACTTAAAACTACATTTATCCAAAGGGTCTGAAATGAGGAAAAAATACAGCAAGTGAAGTTTTGCATATATCAAGTGTTTTTTAAAAAACTGTTATTGAGCACATGCTCTCAAGACAATATAAATGTGCAGGCACAAAGATACTAAACCTTTCCACACAGTAAAGCGTATTTTTGTGGCAGCAATTGCCAGCTTCTAAGAAAAAGTACATATAATCCAAATTATAATGAATATTAATTTACAAACAAAACACATGCCCCAGACTCCTAAGAGGAAATTAATTAGACAGGTCAGCTGTAATGCTTGATCAGTGCCTAAAGAGGCAACACCCACTTGAAGCTTCCTGAACCACCCCTGGCCACACGACCCTACCTTTGCTCCAACTATGATGCTAGCCTCTTTGCACAGCAAGCCAACAGATCTTGGTACATGCCAGAAGACTATTTGCCTTCATTTGATTAGCTTACTGCTGGATTTCTGAACTAAATCAGCCCATGACACATACAGAAAACATCTGGGCTGGTGCAAGAGCGGTCGGAAGATGCATATAAAGTTGGAAGGAGGGGTAGGTAGGTGAGTAAATTTAAAAAGCAAGGAAAGGGAAGACAGCTTTCAGTTACAGACATACCAGTGATAGAGTTCACTTTCAAAGGGAACTACAGACTATTTTCCATTATCTCAATAGCATGGGAAACAAAAATTAATATAAAAAGAAAAACATGGTTTCATTTTACAAATGTAAGAATTACTTTACAGTCTCCCTAAAAGCTTCTGTTTTGCTATTTGATACCATCTCCTACAAATTCTACTTACAGTGAGATTTTTAATTGCTTCCCTTTGCTCCTGGTTTGTTTTTATTTCCTTAACATAACTTTTCTGCAGCTCATTATACATCTCAAGGAGTCTAAAACAGAAGAAATGCATAGATTGTAATAAAACATGAAAGCCAACAAAATGTGCATCCTTTATGATAGAAGTATTACAGACACCCCATAGAGATCACTTGGACTATAGCTGTACTGTAGAAACTTCTAACAGAAATATTTAAGATGGGTATGAATGACTGGCAACACAGAAAGAGAAAGCACCAGAAAAAGCATCAAAGTGAGAGTTAGAAGAATGGTCTGTATCAATGGCAAAGAATCCCTTTCACTCAGCCAGGCTGAGGACCCTGCTGTTGTCCAGTCCACACACCCACACTCTGATTAAACCTCAGTACAAATAACTTATTGATAGAAGACCTACACACTAACAAGAGGGTGGCAATGACTTTGCAGCATGTCACATATACCATTCCTACCCCCATTAGCACAACAGGAAAAGCAAAAGACCACTCCTGAAGGATATAAAAATTAGTCCAGAAACTAGTTTATTGCCACCAATCAAGAACACATATGAGGACTCGTGAGACAACATCCATGTGTTGCACAAACCAGGTTCTCATTGCTTCTGAGTGCATGAGTGTGAGGATATGAGTGAATGAAATCTAGGAGAAAATGAGTGTGAGTGGGTAAAAAAAAAAAAAAATAAATCAATGTCAAATAAACAGATTTGGGATCCTTCCCCTTGACACTGTTTTGCATCAAGTTCTGCTACCCTAATTTCCTACCATATTTCATAGCATTCAGTCTACATATATCAGGCCCATAACATAAGTGATGAACATGAACAGACATTTTTCCTGTTTTATTAGGAATTCAAGTAAGAGCTGGCACTCGTACTAACTCATGACTGCGCACCACAAGCAGGATGAGCAATACTACAGTACAGAACAGCTTTGTAAAATAACAAACAAATAGATGCTAGGAAAAAAGCTGTCAGGTTATCCATGTACAACCTAACACAAGCAGGTCCAGCACTAGATTCAAGGAGTAACTTGGACTTCTTCCAGATAAGCATCTAATTAGGTACTTGATTCAAGCCCAGAGCTAGACACCCAGCTTTCCCATCTAGTTTGCAAAAACAGTCTGGTACACTGTAAAAGTATTTTTAAAAAAGGGAAGGGAAAAAAAATTAACCTTCTACAGACACCTAAAGGAAACACTAAAAACAGGTTGCGTAAAACAAAAGCACTATGGTCTGCCTCTATCCTTTTAAGCTCCACAGCCTATTTCTGTAAGCAGACAAAATTTAGCCTTTGAAAGAACAGAGCAGCCTATTTATTTCAAAATCAAGGCATTCCGGGATGGAACTACATTTTATGTAACATGCCTAGTTGTTAAAAGTTTCAATATATATTCTCTGAAAGCAAAAATGTATCTTTTGCATCAAAAAAGCGGTTACAAGAGTTTATTTCTAGCATTAATTGGCAACCTTTGGTAAGTAGTGGCTCACTTCTAAAATCAGTTAGACTGAAAAGTAGAATCACTTGTCCGGCCGATTTTGAAAAACAGTACCAGTCTATAAATTTTATATACACATGAAACTGACCTAGAAAAAATGAGCTAAGAAAGCTCTCACAAAACAGAAAATGAAAATACATAATTCCAGGTTTAAGATCTACAAAAAAGATCACGCATGTTCACACACACATGAATAAGCTTCCTTGGCTCATTCAACTTTTCTTAGTGAAAGACATGAAAAAGAAATCCATTTTGTTCTTTGTTTAGTGCTATTTTCAAATTTAATCTAAGATTTAATTTTATTTACATTTTTAAAAGAAATACTATTTTCCATTATTTCAAATGCTGGAAGCCACTTCCACAACAGTTAAAGAAAAATCAGCTGACTTAATCATGAACAGCATATTCTAGACTACAGAGAAGGATATTTAATTCTGTGAAGGAGCATTTCCCAAGAACTCACCTGTCACTGTTACCGTCTAGAATAAGATCCTTGCTGTATCCACCCTTATGCCATAAACGGGCTTCTGTTTGAACTTGAACACTTAATTGAAATAAACACAACAGCTTAATAAAATTAGATTTTACAATTTTAATTGGATCAAACAAAGCAACTGAAAAAAAAGCTAACTTACTTTTCAGTTTGATTTTACAGTAGAGGTTTCCATGAAGGATCATAAACACAGCAAAATTTCAACTTGAAAATGTTTGCAAATAGGTACTTAAATCTTGGCAGACACTCTCCAGAACACTATCACTGTTGTTTTTCAGGTCCTAAGGTCCCAGTTTCCAAATCTTTTAAACAGTACTGATGCAATTTAACTATCTAACTACTGTTTGGTGGAAAAATAGTCTAAAACTCTTTGCAGTTAAGAGTTAGCATGTTGCCTAAGCAGGAGTATTACTTACTGATAATAAAACTGTTTCTTTCACTACAGCAATGAATTTTGTACTACCTTCCCCAGCCATACCTTATCCCCTTACAGGCGTGCAGCATTCTCCATCCCCACCACCCTGTTCACAGAGGGCCCCTCAAAATATGCACATCATATAGGGCATAGTTCATCTGAAGAATATCAAGGTAAAAGTTAAACTACAACATGCACTTCTTTTGACACAAAAAGAAACATTTGACAATTCTTACTCTCTGCTTGTGCCATAGTCACGCATTAACTGCTGCAGATACAGTTTTTCCTGGATCTGACCCAGATTCTTTTCTAGCTCCTTATTTTTTATGTGTAGTTTTTTCAACTTCTTGACTAACTGTTCATTTTCATCACTGAGCTGAAAAGGAAGAGAATTAAAAAGGAAAAATGAAGCAACATTTTCAGATCAAATATTAATTACGCTGATAACATTTCACATTAAAATTCTCTCCCGAAAGTTTTGCTATTTTTATCTTAAACTATACAAAGCAAAATAGGAAGAAAAATAATGGACTTCGAACTCTATGAAGAATTGACTAAAACACAGCATCTTTATCATATATATTAAGACTTTTAATGTAACTTCATTAATTCATTAGGGAATGATAAGGCAAACTGGTTTTGCATTTTAAAAAGATAAATCACAAAGGGACAAAACATAGACGTTTTCAGTTATACTTCTAAAAATCAGCTCTGCGAGTAAGCTCATATCTGTTCTTATTTTAACCTCACCAAAGCTGGCAGCCACATCAGCAGAATTTCTCGCACGCACTTTTGCTGGGCCTCGCCCAGCAGCACGTAGTCACGCGTGTCACTTCACCGGCGACCCCACCGCAAGTCACGGTATTGCCCCGACCTACAGGCTGCTCGGTAGGACCGGTGCTCCCGGCCGATGCTCGGCCCACACAAGGAAGACCGGCCACGAGAAACCGCCAGCCGCCGCACGCGGGAGCTCAGCCCCTGGAGGTAAAGGCAAACCCGGGGGACCCAGAGCCGCCGTGCCCGTGTGTCCCCGGGCGCTCTCGCCGGGCCGGGCCGGGCCGCTAGGGCGTTCCGCGGGGCTGCCGAGCTCCCCGGAGCGTGCGGGAGGCCAGCCCGCGGCCCGGCACCGCCCGCGGCCCCACTCACTTGGAGGCACTTGTGGACGGCGGGCAGGGCCATGGCGCCGCGGAGCCCCGCCGAGGGCAGGGCGGCCGCCGAGGGCCGCGGTCCGCCCGCGCCCGCCTTCAAGCGCACCCGCCGCGCCGGGGCCGGCGCCGCCGCAGGGCCCCGCACGGCCGCCCCGGTCACCGCTCGTCGCCACGGCCGCCCCGCGGCCCTCACGCAGGCGCCTCGGCAGCGAAGCCGCCCCGCTCGGCTCCCAGCAGCGGCGAGCAGCCCGCGTCACAGGCGAGCGACCGCGGGCAGGCAAGGGCCTCGGCCGCACGCGGGCACCCCGCCCGTTGCCGGGGCAGCGGCAGGAGCGGCGCCGCCGGAGCAGCCAGCGCCCCCGGGCCGGCACTGCCGCGGCAGGGAGGGGCAAGCCCCGGAGCTCGCCCGGCGCCTCCGAGCCGCCGAGAGGCGCGGATCTGCCACCCGGCCCGCGCCGGGCGGTGACAGCGGCACCCCTCACCAGCTCCGGAGCCGGGTTTTCTGTGGCTGTGAACCTCAGCCTCCGCAGCCAGCGTCAAAACACCCAGTCTCAGCTGGCCTCTCTGAAATCGCCATGCGTTTTAATCGCAATTTTATCTTCCGTGATTAACGTACACCGAGTGCATGGCATTGCAGACACTGCCGATTATAGATCTGCACCGACACGCTTGCACATCAACACACACCCGGTTATGTATCTCTACAAAAGCATATTCCGCATCTCCCACCCCAGTAACAACAGAGGCCACGGTACGGGCTGCCAAGTAACACCTGCCAAGGCAGGAGGTAACAGCATGTCTGGTAACGTTGCTACCCACTGGGGTGGGGTGTGTGTGTATCCCTGGCATTTGTGGTACTTGATACTACTACTGTTTGCTGGGGGTCGCCTTTGGGTTTTGTATCTTGCAAGAATTTTTGGCAGACCAGGCTGGAGGGCATACAGGCAGGACGAAAGCATGCCACCCTCAAGACAGACTGGGCCTCAGAGGTAACACACCAGCAGAAGGCACTCACCAGCCACGAGATCACCCATCACAGCAAGACTGATCCAAAGCAGTGATGATCGCCTGCCAGCCTCAGTACCCTTTGTTGCTGGCAGTTCAAAACCTTTCCTGTTCCTCTCTTATTCTCTAGGTCTCAAGTCTGTCTTCTTTTGTTCTCTGCATCTCCTATCTTTGTATAAAACGTTGCCTCTCTTGTTACCTACAGCCCATCACATGCTGCTATCATGTGTGTGTGTCTCCATCCATCTTGACCATGCAGCCCACCTGACTGCAGCCTGGCAATTTTTGCAAGGAACCATTCATGCCTGGGAAGAGAGGGGGGAGACAAAACCAGCTCGCTACTGCCTACCGTGGGTCTGCAACTTAACAGGGCGCTTGGGGCCCATTAGCCTGCAAGTGGGAACTGTAACTGCTATCAGATTAAGGGAGGTGGCGTACACCTCTAGCTCCAGGGCACAACCCCAGCATCTCCCCTCCTCTGCCATCAACCCGGATAAGCCCGTCACCCATCTGGCCAACTCCCTGCACTTTGCACAGGGGTCACAGTGCAAGGCAAAAGCCACTGGGCTGAGCTGAATATACTCAAGATCCAAGCTGTGAGGCTGTTAACAACCCGAGAGCGCATGGGAGGGAACAACGTGCTCATGCTGTTAACAGCTGCCAGAAATCCTCTCTGTCCGTGAAGTTTTCTGTATTGGTTCCATAACTGCAGAAGCAGCCACACAACACTGCTAATTCTTGGGGCTCGTGATAAGTCACCTTGTCCCCAAATAGCCTGGCAAAATACTTTAACCAGCAGTTAACACTGAATAAATTAGTAACTGACAGTTCATAGTATAAAACCCAGAAAGTTGCTTCTTGAAAAAATACAGCTGGATGAAACTGGCTTGAGTAGCAGTAAAAAAAAAAAAACCAAACCCAAAAACCAAAAAACACACACCAAAAAAAACCCCCAACAATTGCGAGGTATAACACCAGCCAGCAATGCAATGGTGCTGCAGAAAAAGGGTAATCCCATTTTCAGATGGAGTAGCAATATCCTGAAATGTAATTACTCGGTTCTATTCTGTTTCATCCAGCACAAACAGAACCTCAGGTGAGGTCCTGAGGAGTCTAGAAAACAGGAAAAAAATTATATGAGCAAGAAAATACAGCTTATTAGGAAGGGTTGAAATAACGGTGTTTGTTTAGTCCACAAAACTGAGACTGCTGAGAATCATTTTGACTGACTTTATCTTTGGTTATTGTAAAGGACAGTAATAGCTGTTTCCTGTGTCCTGTAGAGAAGGATGAGCAGAAATAAAGTTACTTTCCAACTGAGATCATTTGTTGGATGACAGGAAAATGTTTTTAATATCAAAGAAGAAAAATACACAGAGCTCTTTCCCACTAAAGGTTTTAGCAAACAGATCAGAGAATGATCAGGTATGAGTTTGGATACAGGTATATCTAACATGCACAGCAAGTATGATCATTTTACGCCCCTTTTAGACCAACATTTCAGTGATTCTGTGCTATTAATTTAGAAGAGAACATGCTCTGATATAATAGTAATTCTGGTATTTTGAAACACTTTGTAAAATGACTACTTCAGAAATAATTTTTCAAGTGACATAGGGAAGCTATAGTGTAAGACAGTGGAGAAAGATTAGCACAGTCAAATCCAGCATATCCTACATACCAGTATCTCACTGCAGACAGTATGAGTAGGGTAACAACTTTTTCCTCAATATGACAAATGTCAGGAGTAGTCAAAATTGCTTAATACCATACAAGGCAAAGCCACATGAATATGAAGGAAGAGTATAAAGAATGTGCAAGGCTTGCTAGGACTTAACATTCCTACGGTAACCAGGTGTTTGGTTCTGAGTTTTTTTTGTTGGTGTTTTTTTTTTTTTTAAATACTATGGGTGGAGCAGTAAAACAAAAACAGGAGGAAGCACAGATGGATTAATTCTGCAGAAACTAGAGCAGGTATGGAAAGGGCAACACTGGGCAGCACTCAGAGAACAACCTAGTCAAGTCAGAATTAGCAGAGAAAACAAGCCCACAGTATGTCTTGGGTCATTCTCAGATGTGAAATCTGCAGATCCTGTCTCCCTAGCTCTTCTACAAACACAACTAGTTCTGGGCATAATGCTGCTCTCCTGCTTACCCAGGAGTTGACAACGATGTAGCAGCTATGCACAGTTTTTAAGACCCAAATATTTTCAGAACACAAAAATTGTTACCCTTAGAACATCATCTCTATTTTACAGGCTGAAAAATGACACACAGAAAAGTTGGGAAATGAGCCAACAGAGCTAAAACATAAACAAGAATTCCTGATTTCTGACCTAGAAACAGCCATGCAGCCTCCCTCTGTCCTGCTTTTCCATAGCTGGCATGGGAACCGAAGACAGATGGAGGAAGCAGACAACAGTCAGCTTTCTCAGTTATGCAGCTAGACCTGCAAGGAGTTTGTGTAAGATTCAGATTTCATCAAACAAGTGTTGATCCAAAGGACACCCAAAAACCCCCTACTTGTATCTTCAAACTCTTGGGAAAAGCTGCAGCTGAAGCTTTTGTAGGTTTTATCATATACATTACAATCAAACATTTTCAAAAATGGTCACTGATTTTGAGTGGCTCCACTTCAAAACGAGCATCCGTTCTTCCAAATTAAAGATACTCAACAGAACTATAAAAATGGCCCAAGGCTGGGTAGCACTGGACATCAGATTTTGAAGCATCCAAAAATCAAAAGATAACTTTAGCCTGCATGTGTACAAAAACCGCAGTTTATGCAAGTGATAAAATACTTTTGTGTACTTGATTAGGAAACATGTTCATTTTCCAGAGATACTAACAATACATGATTTTTTCAAAATTTCTCTGTGGCAGTAAACGTATGACATGCCACTAAGATATTCAATTTCCACTGTAAACAATTATAGCAGAAACATTTCCCTACATTATTATTCAGCTGGTTTGTTGAAACACATTCTTTTTTCCTTGCATTTTTGTTTCTGACTTAGCTTGGTATAGACAGAGACACATTTCATGCTGGCAGACACGAATGAAAATGTTATCAATTCCAGTGGTGCTGCCCGTCACTACTTACTGCCAAACAGCAGGAATGTGACCCATAGCACTCTTTTTCAGCTATATGTGCACCAAAATAATTGATTTAATTTGTCAGAAAATATATGAGCACGGGATTACTTGATGCAACCCTATAGTAACTCCAAGCGTAGCCTTTTTTCCACACGGATGTGCCCTTTTGACCCTCAGAGAGACCTACCATCCTCATGAGACTTTCCAGGAATTAAAATTCCACTATGAAAATCTACATGCTTTTGTAAAAACATAAAATTGTCACCTGCTCCAAATTAATCTCTTATGTCATCCATCAGCTGCGTCAGCAACGACTCCTGAGTCGCCTTCAGGGTGGATGATGGCAAGGCTCATAGTCTTTCTGCCTGGTACATTCTTTGGCACAATCAGTGCTGCCAACCACTCAATCAACCGTCAGTTGAAAAATCTCAAATAAAATGGCCAACATGGGAAAGAGGCCCTTTCTCCATCTTGTTTTGAGCTTTGCTTAGGAAGTAACAGTCCCATTTGTGTTAAGGAGCCTTCCCTGAAACAGGGAGAAGCAGTCTGGCTTTCCCGAGCCTTGGCACAACCACAGAGGACAGCAAAAGTTCAGAATTCAGTTCAAAACATCATTTCCACATATCAAGAGGAAAAGCACAAATACCTGATTGGATTTAAGGCTGCTTGCAGAATTAGAAAAAATAAATCTTCTCTCCTAATATATAAGAGGAAATCAATTTAATCTTAAAGTTTACAAAACCAAACAGAGGTAATTATTAAACCAAATTAGGCTACAGGGATCCCTACCACAGCACAACAGAAGTTCTATATCACCTTCAGCAACAGAAACATCTAGTTATAATAATAGTTTGGTTTTGGGGTGGGGGAAAATATTTTTAGTATTTTCAGTGGCTAATGTTCAAAAAACAGTAGTGGCATGCATGTGGCAGAAACAGTCTGCCACTTCCCCCTTCAAGGCCAGGGTAAAAAGACTTTTACCACACACTATTCTACACCCACAGACATGACCTAAGAAAAAAAGTAACAGCTTGGGACTGTACTGCTTTGTCCACAGAACTCCCTCCAGAGAACAAAAACATCACTCGGGGGAGAATCAAAGGTGCTTGCAGCCCAGGAAAGCTCTTGCAGCCATACCTCTGGGAAGGGAAGATTTCCTGGGATGACAGAGCCAGCCGGAAAACTCCAGAAAACACTGAAGGACACCATTTTACCCATAGAGCTGTCTGTCAGATCTTGAAGCCGAAAGTCTTGATTTCCATGTTAACCAACCCCCAGGACAGATCTGAAGGGAGAATCCTACGCTGTATGTCTGAGACTATCTTTTGGTTAGTTTGCGGCAGGAGGAAAAATGCAGAGGGTGTCCAAGCAGCGCAGCCTGGGCCTTCTGGGCGTAGAGAAGGAAGGTGATCAGAATATGACCGCATGACAGAACAGGAACACAAGAAACACCTAATACACTACTTAGAATGGTGCATCAATCAAGCGTTATGTTATTAATGAGTCATTAGTGAGCATTATGAAAAATGGTGCCAGTGTTAGGAATTCCTGTTTGTCTCTGATGAAGCAGAAGTGGGATCATCACAGCCCTTCTATGGAGTCCAGCAGGAAGAGAGAACATCTCATGATTTACCTTCCTTCTGTACACCCAAAAGGCAAAACAAAAATCTTTTTTTATCAGCTATCAAACCTCTCACTGCAGCATTACAATTGCGCTGAGCTACTTCAACGCTGTAGTAGTTTGCACAAACAAAAAGCTTGTCATCTGGGTCACCTCTTGAAGGCAGACTCAAAACTTCATTCTTCGTGAGATCCTGATAAAAGCTCCAGGGAACAGGGCTAGAGACAGTAAACAACAATTTTGTATGACTAATCCAATATAATCCTTTACTGGGTAAAAAGACCATCTGCATGGATTCCCACTGAAGTGCTTTAATAACAGGGCAGCAAGCCTCTGGCTGTCATGCTAAGGAAATGCTCTTTTGCACTGAGGCTAATAATTCCAAAAGATTACTTCCTTTTTCTCCTCCCCCCCTCTCCTGTTTTTATTAATACTGTTAGCCACTTGCTCTCCCATTTAATTCCCTATTAAGAGATCATCCATCAAACACGTGAAGTGACAAGGATCTGCACTAGAAGACATCTGCAGATTCCACATGGATAGCCAGCTAGCTACAGAGAGGTCACCCTCTCTCTGCAAAACCTACTGATTTTATTGTATCACTGCAGCGTGCAATTACTGCCAAAGAAGAGAATGGCAAGCTGTCGGCTGAGGCGTTATTAAACCAATTTCAGCTGCAGCAGCTTCCCCTCTGAGTGACCCTGCTTTTTGTACCACAAACTGAGCAGACTGCAATGGGGATCTCTGGGTGGCGCGCAGAGCAGCTGCGCCGATGAACACTGTGCAGCAGCTTAGGACAGGAATTGAAGGAGCCTACCACCTCCAGCTGAGCCACACCTAAGTCAATAAGGGCTTCACACCCTGGGAGAGAAGGAAACCCACAGCTACGCTCTGTTGTCTGCTCTGAGGTCAGAGGGAACAGGTTTTTTCCCTTTGCTGGGCATTTGTTGTCTCAGGGAAGGAAGGCCAATCTCTGCACAAATCTGGTCAGGGCTCAGGAGGATTCAGACAGACAAAGCACCCGAGAAACGCCAGTATTTCAGGTTCATCCAGGACAGGCCTATTCCAAGTGGACGAGATTAAACACGTGGCATGTGTGTAGGTTACAAAAGGCATGTGAGAGGAACTGGCTACCGTTTGGGGTTATGAAAGATCAGAGGTTATGAAAGACCTTGGCGGTTATGAAAGATGAGCCAAGAGTCTGACCCAGCAAGGCAGAGAGCAGCCCCAACATGCTCGGAGGTGAACGGATGTTCAAAATCACCCAGCAGCGCACAGGAGGAAGTTCACGCTGCCTGGCAGGTCTAGGCTAAGGCAGGCTTGAAAAAACGTCAGAACACTAATAAGAAAACAAGCTGTCACAGGCTAGGACAATGATGAAGAGAAATATTGCCATCTGTTTATAAGCCTTACGAGCAGCTGTTAAGTTTTTTGCAAAGTATTTTGAAGGGTCTTAAAATACAAGCTACAGCCACTGATTTACTAAGAAGTATTCTTTCCTGGCCTTTTTATTCTCCTTGAAATTTTCTACCTGCACGAGCTGCATAGCTGGAATGAATCTGTAAAAACCAAGGGTTCATTCAGTTGATAGTTTAGCCTCTCAAGTTCAGCTTTTGGTGATCCTTTTATAATATTCTGCCACCAGAACAAAGAGAGGGTTGGGGAAATTCCACTGAGCCAAATCGAGTCACTTACTTTCCAAATGCCACTCAGACATCACCTAGAAAGAGGACACACTCCTGCTCAGAAAAACATGGAAAGCACGTCACCCCCTTTGCAACAGTGTTTCCCTGTGACGATGATTTTCTACAGTTACCTTCAGCAGGATATTTCTGCATCCTGCCTACTACACCATCATTCACACTGCCCTGTTTTTAAAAAATGAGCTAAACAGACCTTTCAAATGCCCCAGTGGCAGCCCAATCACAACAAATCTCCAGGCCCAAGACACGTGGGAGGAAACCATCTGCTTTATGTCAGGAAAGGATTGAGCCAGTTTCACCAAAAGGTGTAGACTGTTTTACTGTTGGCCAATTCAGTAACTGAAACTTCACCTTTCAAGGAAAAACACAGAAAACACTTTTATCATGGTCTGAGATGCTTCCTAGAATGCAAAGCCATTGTTAGCTGTAGGTTTTCTTATTTGCCAAAGTTAAAGCTGTTTTTACTGCATCTCATCAGTACGTACAACTCACCAGGAAATATGTTTACCCATCTGCCCCAGAAACTCTCTAAGAAAGGTTCTGCAGCCACCTCAAGCTATGCTGAGCATGGCATCAATAAAAACCACAAATTTCTAAAACCTGGAGGAAACTGAGATTAAGGAAGAATCCAGAGCAAGTCTGTTCCATAGTATTCCAAATTATATTACATATTTGTAGGGTTATTGCACTTAAGGAAACTAATCTTATGTGAGGACAAAGCAGATAAAACAGCTGGGAAACAAGTGACTTGGGAGCAGAACAGTCAGTCAGCAGAAGGACTGATAAACATTCGGTGAGGATTTCTTCAGACAAAATTTCATAATTTCACACTTAAACTTTTAAACCTTGGTTATTAGTTCACTCACCTTCTCAGGGTTTGTTACTGGTTTTCTTCAGTTCAAAATGGGGACTACAAAATGTTTTGCTACGTAGACTGACAGCCTTGCTGTCTTTGTGGTATTCACTGCCACAGTGCAGCTTAGAAATTTAAAGAACAGTTGAATACTTGCACTTTAATCCATGAAGTTTTGTCACTTATTTTAGAAGGAAAAGCTCCAAGCCTTTTATTTTAAAAATTGTTTGTTATTTTGGTGAATTACATGTGGCAGGAGTGTTACGTCCCTCTCATCCCAAAGTCATCTGTGTCCTACAAGATAAACAATAGAAGAAAATAGATCTAGGCTCAGGGTCTGTTAGGTTAGATAGAATACCCAAGCCAATTAAACTTAGCCTAGTCCCTAGAAAATTAACAATTAATTTTGTGTTCATGTCAAAGACAGTAAGTGGTGGTGGTATGCCATTTTCTTAATGCAGATATGGTCACTGCTAAAGTATCTCCATTCTAGCCCTGAAAGGTCACTGGAAATGAAACCCTCAACCACAAAGCTGGTGCTGAAAGACGATAACAAACTTCATACACTCGATGTATTTAACGCCTTTTCCAAACAGCTACGCTGACAGACTTGGTCCCTGGAGTCTCTTTTGTCCCATTCCGCGCCAAGTGTGCATCAGAACAAGCCATTTGGAAAAGCCTCCCTTTGGCAGGTGTAAGTGCATGTTCCCAGCGCTCACGCAGTGTCTGAAGTATCACAGACTGGCGGTGGCTGCTCTGTCGCCTAAGCACGCGTTAAGCACAGGCCACCCCGCCTCTGCACGGTGGCCCTAGCGTGTCCCAGCTGTCTGCCACCAGTCCCCTACTCCGCCAGCTCAGGCGCACGCCAGTGTGGCTTAGACGGTTCCTGGAACAACAGGCCCGTAATTCTCTTCTCCCCACCCCTGACAAATCCCAGATGGCATACAAAGACGTGAAAAACCCGAAGGGCGATGTACTGTTACCGTGACTTTAATTCCCCCGCACGAGCAAGCTGCTGACATTAAAAAACTGAACTGCTTCTCCACCCCCGAGGCCGGTTTTCCCGCAGTTTTCCCCCTCATTCCCGCGATGGCCGCAAGCCAGCCCTCAGCCTTTCCCCCCGAGCCCCGGCCGCGCTGAGGGGCGGCCCCCGGCCCCACCGCCCGCCGCCGCGGCACAGGCAGGCCCCGGGCCGCCCCGCACGCACCGCCCGGGCGGAGAGCGGGGCAGCGGGACCCCGGGGGGCCGCTCGGGCCTGCGCCTCGTTATCTCGGGGGACAAGTAACGCCCCAGCCCCAGGCTAGGGGGCCCGGCCCGGCCGGCGGTAACGGCCGCGGCGCCATGTCAGGGGGGCGGCCGGGCCACGGCCGCGGCGATGGCGGCGGCGCGGGGGGGGGCTGTGCCGGCGGCCTCCCCGCCACATCCTGCCCTCGGCGGCGCGGCCGCGGCGCTGCTCTCCGTGGCACCCTCCGCCTCTCCCGGCCCTTCTCCGCCCCCGGGGCTCACCTAAAGTCAGCGCCCAGCAGCCAGGCGCCGCGCCGCAGCCCGCCTTCCCCACTTGACCGCGCCGCGCCGCCTCCCTGCGCGCCGCTCCCCTCGGCGGGGCGGCGCCGGGCCGCGGAGTGACAGCGGCGGTGTGCGCGCCGCTCAGCCTCCGCCGCGGCCGCTCCTCGGCGGGGAGCCGGGCCCGCCGCGTCCCCGGCCCCGCTCCGGGCAGCGGAGCCGCCGCCGCCGCTATGAAGCCGTGCGAGGAGGAGGAGGAGCAAGGGGGGGCGGCGGCGGCCGGCGGCGGTGGGGACCCCTGGAAGGAGTGCGCGGAGCTGGCGGTGCAGCTGGCGCTGCGCGCCGGGCAGGTGAGACCCGCTGCGCCGCCCGCCCTGCGCCGCCCGCGGGACGCTGCTGGCGGCGGGGGCGCCCGGGGGGCGCGGGCCGGGCTGCCCCGCGGCGGGAGGGCGCCTCTGGTCCCGGGCGGGCTGAGGGGCCGTGCGGCCGGGGCGGCGGGGCTGGGGGGGGGGCGGCAGCGCCCGGCAGCCGCTCGGCAGCCGCTCAACCGGGCCGGGGCCCGCGGCCGCTTCCCGCCGCGGCGGGGGGATGGCGGCGGGGCCGCTGCCCGCGGCGGGGCGAGGAGGCGCTTCAGGTGAAAGCAGTTTTATCTTGTGACCGGGAGTATTTTTATTTATTTAAAAAAAAAAAAAAGTGGAAATTTTTTTGTCGGCGTGAGGGTGCGTTAGTAAGTTTTCCAAATATACACCAAGCACTGACTGGTACCGGGGTGTTTTGGAGCACGCTGTGGCTATACCTGAGTTTGTTACATACAGCCAAGGGTGTATGCCGTGGCGCATCTATCCAGCTTATTGTGAATTTACACATTACATGACTGGCATTTGTTTTCGAGCGGCTCGCGTGGAGAAAAACAGTCGTGTCAGGGAGGTTTTGTCTTCTTGTTCTATATACCGGTGTCTCCCGAGTGGCCAAAATTCACTTGCTAGGGATAAATCGGCAGTGGCTCTGCAAAGATCTATGCTAGCTTGTTTTAAGATCCACGTCCTGAGACAGCAGAGCCTTACTCACCTCAGGAGACGTCCCGGCCCCTCTGCGTGCAGGGGCAAAACTTCCACCAACTCTAACAGTGCCAAGAAGTGGAATCAGCAGATGGCTCACTTGAGAAATCAGGCAAAACTCAAACCTCGGCAACATGAATTTCCCTTTTGCTTCCATTCTGCTGTATTTCGAAACACACTTTGTACTTGTACGCTATGAATTAAGGAGCCCCCTGTTCTGTTGAGTCCAGGACCTGTAACTTTTCCTGAATATGTGTTATTAAATGTATTTTCTCCATAGTAGAAGACACACACAAAGATGAACCGAATGCCAGGGGAGAGGAGACTTCTTTTAGTAGTACAGGGAATAAATGGATAATCCAAATTGGGATGACAGGTCGTGCTCTCACAGACTCTCCCAACAGGAGTTTCTCCGGCATACTCCTTCTGCCAGCCGTTTCACAAGAGAGCCTCTCATGACTTGCTCAAGCATCCACACTTTATTTCTCAAAATATCAATTTGTGACAACAGCTATGACCATCTCCAGCCATTTTAATCATCCAGAAGATCACAGCTGAGCGTCTTTTCCTGGAAGAAATAGATATTCCAGAAGATTATTCCTTGCATCTTTTTCGCAGTTTGCCATTGCTACTTTGCAACTGGCAGGAAATGGCTGATTCCTTGGCAGGCCAAATTTAAGCCAGTCAAGGATGTTGTTTAAGTAGGACTTTGGAACTGGACAGGAGCTTTACTAACTTTGTAACGTTAAAGAGTCTTTTTAGTTACAAAAACCATCAGAGATCCTTGTGGATGAAAAGGTGCAGGTAGGGCTGTATCTTATTTATGTGTCGATCCACTCCCAGCTGTTCCCAAAAGAAGCTAGAGGTAAGGACACAAAATGCAGTGTAACGTAGGTTTGATAGGACTGTTTTTTTGTTGAAAAACTGACTGATAAAATCAAGTTTTATTTTGATCTCCAAACATAGTCAGTTCCACTGGTCAAGTTCATCTTTTTCTTCTGCCTCTCTTCCCATCCCTCAGACCTCTCCACCTTTGCCTCCATCCCCAGAAATCTGCTTGCCCTCTGTCTCCCTAGATTTTGAGTCCTGTTTCCATCCCTGGATGAAATTTTGCCACTTTAGCCTTTCTTCTAAGGCCCTCCATTTCTCAGGACCATGGCAGGTTAGGAAGGCTTGGAATCATTAGAAAGTGTCTACAAGAGTCTTGGCACAGAGGCCAACCTGAAGAAAGGCATGCAGGTCAAGGTTTTGGATTTCTAGGAAAAGTTAACCAGTAATGCATTTTCCTGGGCTCCCCTTTCGGCTTATTTGACTGTTTAATTTATATTGCATCATGCTTCATGAGTATAAACAAAATGATCTTCCTTCCAACAGATAGACATCTCTGCTCTGGAATAGTTTCTTCTAAACTTAAAAGACCAATAAAGACATTATCGCTTGAATGTGTGTCAAAAGTGATGGTGCCGGAGTAACTTCTATTCCCGGGTTAAAAACATAGCCTCTCTTGCCCGTCCTGTTACTTAGTTCCATTATTTTTACGAAATATCAAAGGCTCTTGTTTAATATATATGGCTATTTCATAATGAGAATGGCCATAGTTTTGTAATCTGTAATTGACCTGCGTTAAAATTATGTCTAGTTCACTCTATAAGGCCACATGTAACTGCATTTGTTTGAACCTCTCCTCTGCTTTTTCTGAGTAAACTGCTCACTGTGTTCTTGAGTGTACACCCATTGGCTTAGTGTGACTTTTTGCTAAAGAAAAGCAGGCACGACTAGTCTCTGCATCTTTGATGCCATTAAGTACTGAGTAATTTGTACAGTTCTCTGCAATTACAGTGGGAGAAACTTCACCAAAATGAGGGGATGTACATCCAGGTGAAAACAAGGGTAAGAAACCGAGACTGGAAGCTAGCATGTTGAAGTCCACACAAACTACATTTTTTACTTTTTTCTCATTTTTTTCCCCCAAAAATAGTTTTAGGTAGTTGTGCTTTTTATCTAGATGTTTGATTTTTTCAGTGAGCAAATATTTCAGGACAATATTGCAAGCAAGTAAATCCATCTTAGAGCTCCCAGAAGTGTGGGGTGAGTGCAGGCAGTATGATGAGATTAAATATCTAACGTGAGCACCTCACTGTAGGTGGCTCTCCTGGCAGGTACTGGGGGAGAAGGCATCTTGGCCCTCTGTCCTCTCCATTCTCCTTTGTATGACTTATTTTCACAACGGTGTTAGGAAAGGACGATTCCAGGACTTGGTGAGTACACTGCCCTTGCAGCTCCATTTCTCCTGCTCTGTGGGAAAGCAAGAAGGGAGCAGGGACAGCCTGGGTCTTGCTCTGTGATTGGTCTTCCTGTGTGTACTGGTGTAAATGTCCCTCACTTTGCATAACCCCCCAAATGCTCCCAAGCAGGGTATTAGGATAACATCTAGCCAATTCTTTATTAGAGGTGGGGCAGCATGGGCTGAAAGTGTTAAGTGGCTCTGCTCTAAATATCCACGCTTCCAAAAATCAGCTGCTTAGAAATGGCTGTAAAATCTCTATAATCTAGGGACAATCTGTTCCGCAGTAATAAAGCCTAGTGAAATACATTTACAGGAAAAATACAGCACCTTGGTTGCCAATTTCATTGTACGATAGCAATAAGGAGCAATTAGCTGTTTTCATTTCATCAGCCTGTAGTTCCTTTGGTCTTCTGCTTACCTGTTGCCTAGAGAGGGACTTTTATGGAGCTCCATGCCCAGCTGGGAAGACCAGGCAACTGCAGTAGGTACCTGCAAACCTTATTGTAAGGCTTCCACAATGAGAGCAGATGAGTGATGTTCTCAAAGTACTCTGAGGCACCAGGCTGTAACACTGTTTGTAGGCAGATGATTTTTAGGGTTTATTCAACATAAGTTGAATTCTGGACCACTCATCTATTGGATAAATTTCTGAAGAAAAAAAGCTGTTTCATCAATGATGCAGGGAATGTGATCTTTGTCTGGGGCTCTGGCTTGGATTGCATACCCATATAAACTGCTGCAAATGCATATGAGTCCCTTTGGCAGACCCTTCATGAGAGGCAGAGAATTAGCAGGGACCCGTCCATCCCCTGGTGTCACCTGGTACCGTGGGTGAGCAAGCACAGATGTGGTGCCCGTTTGTGGCCGATGACCTCAGCACAGCATCGTGACTTCTCTCCTGCTCTCCCCTCAACACATCCGCTGCCCAGGAGGTGGGGAGGAGCATCATGGGGCTGAGTAATGTGGCCCCTCGACATGGGCCTGCGGAGGAGGAGAGGGGCGAGACTTCATATCAGAGTCACACCCTGGGCTGTTCCCACCTCCAAAGTGACTGGAGCCTCAGGCTGGCATGTGCAGGTAGCCAGAGAAACACAGTTAAAAGTGGTCATGAACAACTGGAAAAAGGATGAGAAATTATAAATATTAAATTCAGTGCTAAGAGGTGCAAAGGATTGTATTCAGGAAGGAGAGATCGGGTGCCAGAGCACATGACAAAAAGCAACCGATTGCAGAGCACATCCACGGGGGAGAGCTTTCACCTCCGCTCTTCTTTTTGCAGCAAGGCTCAGGTGTGATCTCACTGCCCTGCTGAGGGGTGGCATGTCCTGATTTAAGTGGCTGCAAGTGTCTCCTCAGTCTGGTATGTATTAAAACTGAACAGAAGTCAGGAACATGGCACTGCTTTGAAGAACTTCAAATCTTCTCTGTCAGGAGGAATGTATTCCTCATCTGTTTCACTATGCAAAGTTCTAAGCCCAGTTCTGAGCAGGGCATTTGCTTATATATAGACAATATCAAAGTAAAGAAGAGCAATTAAAATAAAAGCTATCAGCATAGCAGTTTTTTAGAATGCACAACAGGGATGGTTGGAGTGTTTAGGATTTTGCTTTGGACCGAAGAGGAGTCCAAGTGCCTTCTTAGAGCTGTACTTTTATGCTTTTATGGTAAAACCTTCAAGAAAACCATGCAGGGCATTAAAGGGAGTAAAAAGGTTACATGTGGCTAATATTTTGATACACACTAATGAACTTTAGCAAGACCTCAAACAAGAAATGTTAACCAGATATCACCAGTTCAGTTAATAGGTGTAACTAATGTTTTACAGCTCACAAAACAGGAACAGTAGTCCAGATACCTTCTGTACTGAGGCAACAGTCAGAACAATCAGCACACCCTTCAAACGCTGTATTTTATATTACAAAAACCAAGAGCTGAGACTAAAATTTGAGATGCTGGTTTCCTTTCCCATGCATAATGTAGCAGAACTGTTTTCTTTGGTCATCAAGTGTTTCTTGATGGTTTTAAAATACTTTGGTCCATGGAAATTTAGTTAAACAATTGAAATATATAAGTTTTAGAAGGGGCTTGGAATACTGGTCTTGGTAGTGCTGGTTTTAGTTGATATAATTCTACACAAACAAGTGCTGCTTAATTTTTGCTTAGTTTTGGTTTTCCTAATTTCAAATAGCTTATCAGTTTCACTGGTTAAAAAAATAAATCAACTCCTTTTGCATCCTACCCCTTTATTTTTCTTTTTAATGGAGTGGGAAAAAAACAGAAAGAAGATGGGAAAATTGGCAAAAAGCTTTTATTAACTGTTTTCCCATATGTGTATTTGCACTTGATGTGGTTTTTTTCAGTTCATAACAGCAAAACCCTTAAAAATGAGATAAAGACTTTTCCAGAAGAGAATCCAGGGTTAGATCACAGGGTTCCATATCTAGGGAAAAGTCTAAATTTTTGTTTCTGTTAAATATATAGCAGTTCTTTGGGAGCTAGTGGGTGGTCAGCACTTGAAGTTCCAAAAACCCATACACACAAGACAAATTAAACATTGTGTGTCTTTGCTGGCAATGAAAGAAATCAGTGGGGTTTGCCTTATTGTATGTTTTTTAAAGTAGGAGAGCAGCAGGGTACTGGCCCTGTAAATTAAAAAAGGAAAAAGAAAAAGAGGTTTCCATGAAAAATTCCTGAGCCTCAAGGCTCTTTCTTCTCTTACGTGTATTTTCTTGTAATGTCCTAAATCATGATGACTGCCATTATCCTTTTATTCCATTAGTTGCATCCCATTCATCAATCCTTTTCTGAACTGTCATGAGAGGTTCTTTTAGAGTGATTCAAAGTGCCGTGTTCCCAAAGACTACTCATTAGCTCAGAAGGATTTTTAGTCCAAAGAATTAGAACAGGCTGTGGTAGTATTAGGCCTACAGTTGTTTTACAGGATTAGCTGTAATTTTGCAGTAAATATACTATTTTAGTGTGCACAGGATGAATGGCCAACAAATCTGGTTTGTGAACTTCTGTTTCAGATTATTAGGAAAGCTCTAACAGAGGAAAAACAAGTATCCACAAAGACATCTGCAGCAGATCTTGTGACAGAAACTGATCATTTTGTGGAAAATTTAATTATTTCTGTTCTGAAAGAGAAGTTTCCCTCCCACAGGTGAGTCCCTATGGAAAGAAACTATCAATGACCTTTTTTCCTTTAAGACCTGTATATCTGACTGACATTTGAAGGGAATTTTAAAGTTTATATATCTCTCTTACATATTAACCTATTGCTGTTGGACACTTTGAAAAAAACCAACCACCTATACTTAGTACTTCACATTTTCTAATAGTTGTGGTTCTTAATATATGTATTTAATAGTAATGTTTCTCCTATAGGGACATCATATATGAAGGTTTCATATGGACCGCTATGATTTTCAGACTGGTGATCTGTTCTCTATTGTATAAGAATTATGCTAAGAATATTTATTGAAATATAGCTGAAAATGATAGCAAAAGTCCCGTCCTGCAGACCTTCCTTTCACTTTCTTTTGCTGTCATACATATGCGTTTGCCAGATCAGGACAAGTATTGTATTTATTCACATTTACCTTCTGTTGTACAGAATCCTAAAATCGGTGTGCAGCAGGGTTGTTTATCATCATCATTTGATGCATATACATAAACAGGTTATAAATTACTATATGGGGTGTCAACCCAAGGTTTTAAAAATAGATCAGATTGTTCACTCCTCTTGAATTATTATGTTCAATTTGAAACTACTAGCAAATGCAAAGACTGGAGAAAGGTTTTGTATTAGTTGGCCGGGATTGGTTTGATGCAGAGACACTGCAATTGATTTCCATGTTTAACTTCAGCCCACAAAGATACAATTCATCTTCCTGCAGAGCCAGTGCAGAGCCTGTGTATCCCTTAAATACGGTATGGCTTCCTTCTAACTGTGTGCATCTCTCATGGAGATGAGCCTTGCACTCTAGCACTGTGCAGAAAAGAACTAAGATGAAAATCTGGAGGGCTCAGCTACTAATCTGATTGTCGGTGATGCTGCTGGGAAAAAAAAAAAACCAAACACCGTCAGAAGGAGCAGAAAGAAAACTGCATACTGAATAAGGCTTTCTAAATACGTGTTGTATGTGATCACACATTGAAGCAGTACTGTACAGTATAATGTGTGGTTCTTGGCCGTGATTCTCAAGAGAGTGCCAGACTTTACAAGCCTATTATTTGTGTAATTTTCCTTCTACTGTTGCTGGCTGTGCTCTTTTCTCATCTCCACTCTTACAGTGGTTTGTTTTTTTTTTCCTTGAACAGTCCAGTAGAGAACATAAAACATATGCATTTCACATAAAAAGAAAATCATCAGAAGCACTCAGGTTACTCAGAATAGGAACAAATGTTGTAAGGTCAGTGTCAACCTAGGAACTGAAAAATCCCTGATTTCATTAACTCTGTACAGTTAACTTCAGACTTTACAAGGAAACGAAAGGATTGCTGTTCCTTCAAGACAATTCTTTTTTGCTGATATTAGTTGTTGGTTTTGGTTAGAATTTGTTCAGAGTGTGAATACATTTAGATTAAACAATAGATTAAAACTAGGTTTAACTAGACTAGATTAAAACATTTGCAATGAGGAGTCCACAGTAGCAATCAAAGTTTAAATTAAAGTGCAATAAAGACATTAAAATATATTTAAATTGTGTTCAGTCTTTCCCATAATCTGGCTGTTGAAAGCTTCACTGAAGATTTCTGTTACTTCTTTTTCTCTTAAATCATCTTGATTCTTATGTTCTCTTAATCAAAAAAATGTACCTTAGGGGTTAGAAAAAAGGGCTCTCATTAGAATCTGTGCCATTTGGATTGTGGCAGTGATGAGTCCTGAGAGGCTGGAAATGTATTCAGAAGTGAAGAGAACTATTAGGAAAACCTATTTAAAAGGTGATTCTGTCCCACGTTTCTTTCTTCTTTCTCCTTGGCTAAGTGACATGTATCATCCTCATTCATTCTTCACCCAAGTTTTCATCTTTGCCCCCTCTTTGGTACTCTGACATCCTCCAAGTGAGTCTTTTCAAAGGGATATTTTTTCTGATAGATCTTGGCTATCTATCAGAATATCAGGGGCTACTGGTTGAAAAAGGCTGTTGTACCATTTGCCTGTTATTGTTACACAAGTTGTCATTTTGGTGTTAACTGTGCCGTTAATCTTGTAAGACATTAAAACCAGGACACAGCCATTATGGAGGGTGACATCCAGCTCTAGCTTCCTGGCTTTCTGCCCTCAGACCCCCATAAGGGGTAGGTGAGGGACAGCCCTGGGTTGAACCTCCTGCACTCCACTGGGTATCACTCCCGCTGCAGTTTACGCTGTGCTACGGTTTCCCTGCTTTTCCAGCAATGAATTTCAGAGTGGCACTGTGCTATGAACAGATGTATGCTAAGGCTTGGCTAAAATTACTGGACTCGTTTTCAGTGGGGGAAAACTTTAATCCAGATTTGAAGAGAGATCAACAGAGCTGGCAGGCTGGTGTATTTAATTAACTACTGTAATAACACAGCTACCCCTCCCACTTCTCAAGCTGTTCCTAAAATCTGGTTTGCAGTACTTCAGGCTGAATGTTTTGCTTAGTTTGCATGTCTTTACAGGACAGAGAGCCATAGAGCAGCGCATCTGATGTTGACCTTGAGGGCCTGTCACAGTTCCCAGTATTGTATAACAGGAAGAGGCTTATTTTAACCTCTCAGCCCACATTTCATAAAATGTGCCCCTAATTAGTCCTACCTCCATTTTGGAAAATTGTCCTTGGACATCAAGACTTTATCAATGGTGCTGCTGTGCCCAGGTCAGGCTTCATGTTAGCATTTCTGTACGTGAGGACTGCGGCGTCACACCCCGCCGTAAGGGAAAGCAAGGGACAGGCTTACAGTACTTGAGGGCAAAGCACCTTATGCAGAAACGCTCTTGTCTTTAAAAATGTTCCCATTTCACCTCTCTCTGACTGGCAACACAACGGCTATAGCTCAGGCCCTGGCTGGGGCAGCTGGCAGAGGGTTGAAGCAGAGATACAATTTATGGGGAAGATGGCAAATCTGAGATAGGAGGTAAGGTGCTCCATCTGCAAGAAGCAGCACTGCCTAAGCGCGTGGTTGGGTTTAGGTGCTAATTACAAGATTTGTAAAAGCAAAAGTCAAATGATGCAGCACCAAAAAGACAAAATAATGGAATATTTAGAGCAAGGAGTCTGCAGAGTGCTATGTTTAACTGAGAATTCCAAACACTTGTTCCAAGTCTTTCTCATTTCTCTGTTGCACACTAACACTTCGTCCTTCAGCTGTTATCTTTAATGGAGATAAAAATAGCAGCAAACACTTCTTACTTCCCCCTTCATACCCACTGGGGGCCCATAATGCCATCAAAGTAGTCAGTTTCTACTGAGGGAAAGGCAAAGCAGCATTTGGAGAATTCAAGAAGCCTCCTCCTGTGCTGTCTGCGGAACATTTAAACTCATGGTTGCAAGCATTACGTGGCATCATGCGGTGCATGTTGAGGGCACAAAAGAAAATAGCTGCTCCTAGGTCTAGGGAAGCAACTGTTTCTGAAAAAAGACATTTTCTCTTTATCCAATTTTTTTTTCTTTGCCTCTTCGAGAGCTTTTTCATCTTCAAGCATTTGCGGGAACTCTGAATACCACTACCAGTTGTTCAAATGTGAAACCAAAAGCAAGATGCAGTACTAGCAGTCTGATTCTACACCTGTACATACAGGACTTTATTCACATCTGTGACAGTAGCACCTGCACACCACTTAGGGAAACAGACCCTGAGTTTATGGGAGAGCGGGGATAATTAAGGTCAGCAGGAAATATGCCAGAACTGGATATCTGTTTCCCAGGGAAAAAGGAGGAAAAGAAATAGCATATCTACTTAAAAAAATTGGGACAGATAGAACAGAACAGAAGATGAGCTCAGATTTCAATGTGTGCTTTGTGCATCCAAACAGCCAACAAAAAAAATTAATTTGTTGATTTTTTCTGGGTCATGGGAAAAAGAAGGTTCACTTTTGTAGATCCTTTAATTTCCTGAGTCAGATTACTGTAAAAAAATTCAAGTAGGAGGGAGATTGTGGATTTTCTAAGCGTGCATTATTTCCAGCTGACTGAATTTGACTGCAAAAGAGAAGCAGCTACAGTTTGCAGTTTATATTACTTACTGCAAGAGACAGGCCTAACCCATAAACTTACATTCTGCACAAAAAAAAAATTCTTCTAGAGTTCCAGAGATGCCAATTCAGATCCATTTCTGCATCCATTTTCATAACTTTCTTAATGGTATATTTTGGAAAAGTGAGCACAAAAGGAGTTCTTTTTCACCATGTAAAATAGTATACTATAAATTTGAGAACTCTCCTTCAAAGTTTCTATGAAAATTACCCATGCCCAAATGAAAAAAGCAATATATGTGTTTATACATACATATACATTTATACAAAATATTTGTGTGTGTGTATACATATATATAAAAATTAAGTATCTCTTCAGAAACAGAAAGATGGAGTTTGACTTTCCAAGTCACGTATCTAAGCCAATTTTCTGGGAAACTTCTTTTACTCCACACCAAATGCAGGTTTATTGCAGAAGAATCTACTGCTGCTGGTTCAAAATGTGTCCTCACCGACAGTCCGACCTGGATTATTGACCCTGTTGATGGAACGTGCAACTTTGTGCACAGGTAAGTGGACGGTGAACTGGGAAATACATCAAAAAGCAAAACGTAGCTTCTGACAAATCCTCCCTCCCACTTAAAGGTGTTGTACTGTGGTAGATTTGTTCCTTTGACTCATACGTAGGAGTCATCCATTTATCTTTTTGTACCTGTATCCTCTATCTGGTGGAGTGTGTGTTTGTGCTGGAGAGAGCTCTATACTGTTATCTAAAGGTAAGCTAAAGTTTCGGCTGGTTGCTTAATGACCCAAAGCTCTTGACTCACAGCTCAATTATATATAACCACACATTAACACGCAGAGACTTGAGCTGAACTGGAGGAACAACGCTGTGCTATGATGGCACTTGGCCTAACGCCTTATGTGGTTGTTACACATTCCTTTTAGTAGTGGTGTTTTCTCCCTTTAATATATAAATGCTTCATTTTTCCTCAGAAGTACAACCATTGCATAGAACTGAAAACTAAGTTGTACATAGTAGACACTGGTTTTGAATTTCTATAATACCTCTCTGCAAAAAGAAATGTAGGGATCGTTACTACAAAAATGCAAAAGTTGAATTCATCATTTGAGTGCTAGGAATTGTAAACTGATGACTATTCATAATACTTAAAGACCTTAAATATGTTCTGCCTTATAGTTAATGACTAAACATAACTGCAGTTATTAATAATATGTTTTTAAAAAAGGCATTTCCTTGGCTTTTGGTGCAGTTACATAGAATTCAAGGGGCGGTGGGGGGTGTCATGTGCTGGGGTTTCATGCAATTATCTGAAATTTTCTCTTTCTGGCAATATTTTCTGGACCTTTACAGCTGCGTTTTTAAGAAATTAATTTATTTCATTGTTTAAAATGCAAGAATTATACTTCAGTCAAAATGACCAAATTAAATATTTGATCGTCGCTTTGCCAAAAGAGAGGGTAGAGGAACTAGTTTCTCCTTACATTGATGTCAGCAGCAACGTATCTCCATGCTACTTAATTGCTGGTTTAGATGCTTGAACTTGAAGAAAATGTGCTCTTAAAAGTGATGACTTGTTATAACAACATTAATGGTTTTATACTGGATAATTCAATTACACTAAAGCAAAAAGATCATTAAATATACAATGTGTATGGAAGAAAAATCCTGATATCTTCATGTGTTTATTTCTTGCCTTCTCCAATATTAAATGACATTTTTAAAGGAACTGACAAAGTTAAGGAGGCTGACAAAGGAGAAATAGTACAATGTCAAGAGCGTTTTGACACAAGTGAAATCACAGAGCTGCATGTAGGGTTTTGTTGCCTAAGGCAGTTGCATAAGGAGTAAGTTCAGAGATTTTTTTTTTATCAATAATTCTCCATTTCTTATTTTTCACAGATTTCCGACAGTGGCAGTGAGCATAGGATTTGCTGTTAACAGAGAGGTATGAAGTATGTTCTTTAAGATGGGTACCTGAGAGCTGGTTAGAAGTCTCAAAACCATGTGGGAACTTTAAATAAAACAGTTTTTTTAAAAATCGGCTGCTACTCAGGTTTTTCTATGCTTTTTAAATGCATTTGATCTAGTCTGAAATTGTAGTCCTGCAAAACTTATTTACACAATCCAGCAATTGCAAGACAATTCTCGCAAATTATTATAAATATTGTAGGACTTATGTGGGTGAAAAAAGAGAGTACTGGTGTAAGCAAGGTTTTGTAAGACAAAACCATAATGAGTTAAATATAGTGCTGCCTATTCATAATTTAAACATATCTCCCAGTGTTCTTATGCTATTATTATTGCTTCTTTACTGCTAGCAGTACCTGTGAAAGCTAACTGCTGCTATGAGGCAATTCAGAATTGATTTCTATGAATAGTGCAAAATTATGGGTCTAGATTAAATAATCTGCCTTTGTGGTTTTCTTAACATAGTAAAATAACTGTTTCCCACATGAGATCTTGATTACAGGGGGGAAGAAGGCACCTAGTCTTCCCATGTGCCATTTTGAGATACCTAGGTATACTAGTTCATGCTAGTGCCTTCTCTCCAGATGTTGCCACCTATTCAAATTGCCAAGGAATGTGCCTCTTTCAACCTAATTCCATGGTCTTAAATACGTGTGTAGCTGTAAGCAAAGCCAGTGAGAATTCTGTGCAATAACAGCATAGTTTTCAGATGTGCTAGTGGCTCTTACCGATTTAAACAGAATAATGTTGTGTACTTTTCTAGAATTTTCAAACATGGAAACTGCAGAGAAACACTTCCATGCTTTTCTGAAGTTTATTCACTCCCAAAGGTCCTTTTGAATACTATAAGTTATTACCAGACAGCTTTCTGTAATATTTATGTTTTCTAGAACACCATCATGATTTTGATGCTGCATATTTTGGGTTATGTAAACTAAACAAAGCTGAAACAAAAATAAAGAATTATGCTAAATCTCCTTCAGTAAACAAATGGGAAAAGCAGAAAGAAGCAGTAAACTGAAAAGTAGCCAAAGTACACACAGGGGAACTGGCCTGAATGTAAGCCTTGAAGAGTACTGAAGAAAAAAATCCTGCAGATGTCTTTAGGGAAAGAGTCTATTAATAGTCAAGAGTCAAAAAAACCCTTGGCTTAGATGGGACCTCAGGGTAGGGAGTGAGGACAGTCTATTCCCTTTGAATTGTCTCTCATGAACACCAGTGATTTTTCGCATTGAAGGGAGAAGGGCAGCAGGAGTCTAGAACATCCGAGACGTTTGTTTGACCTTGTTACCAACGTCTTCTGTGACCTTGGACAAGTCATTTAATTTCTGTGTATCAGTCCACTCCTAAATAGAATATTGCTAACAGTACTTGTCTAGGGGTGATTTTAGGAGCAGATCATTGAAGTTTGTAAACTGCTTTAAAATCTTTTGGTGAAACCTATTAAAGGAAAGGAGAAATTAAATACCTTGGGTTTAAAGCAAGGGTCAAATTCTGACCCTCTTCTCATTGGTGAAGAGATACTCCCACAAAAATTCCGTTGTTGCTCATTCTCAAATTTTCTCTTAGGGTCACAGTATTTGGTATTTCTCTTCAAATTCCTTCTCTTGAAGTCGTGTGACTTCATGAGATTCTCACTTTTATGGGTAAACAAAATGGATTTTGCAGAGAAATATTTGTACAAGTGATTGGAGTGTACTATCTTGCTTGAAAAGGCAGGCAAATTAAATGCATTATGAAAGGTGAAGTGCATATAAAAGCATCCACTGATAATAAGCAGTGTGCCATGACTTCTGAGTTTGGATGCCTGACTGATCATATCTGTGTATTTGGGGCTACAAATCTTCGGGGTCCAGCTGAAGTCAGTGGGGTTACTTCTAGGTATAACTGCTCACCAGTGAAAGCAAAGCATTCAGAATCTGGCCATAGAGGACTTGCATACTTTCAACAAAAACATACAACTGAATTTGAAATCAACTTGGAATTTAATCCATTCTAATGTGAACACTAACAAGCTGCAAGTAAGAGTTCAGAAGATCACAGATTGCATTAACGTCTCTATAAACTGAATTTTGTATGACCTATATCTCAATATCACAGTAAAAGTAGAATTATCCAGTTTGTTAGCATCAATATAATCTTTGATTACATGTACCAATTAAGATATTGCTGATCTTTCTGCCATTAGTAGTTGTTTATATTTATGATGAGTAATTTGAGTTGCATTCATTTCTTTCCTTTTCAAAATCTTAAAGCTTGAATTTGGTGTAATTTACCACTGCACTGAAGAACGATTATACACTGGTAGAAGAGGTCAAGGGGCATTTTGTAATGACAAAAGGCTTCAGGTATCAAAAGAGACAGGTTGGTCTAGATTTTGTTAGAACTCTAAAAGGAATATGTTAATTTTGTTTCAGAGTTGTTGCAAATCATCATTAGGATAATGAACATCATTATCCTGATGGAAAGTATTTCACCTGCATGATAATTTTGTTGCTGTGTGTTTGTTTTTTTCTGAAAAACCACAACTTTCCTCATTTTCTTTTTAAAATATACATCTGAATATAAGCTATTTAAATAATCCTAAATTATTTTGCTTCATAACCATTGTTTAAAATAAGGAGGAATGAGTAGATTCACCAGTTTCATTCCAGCTGTACACTGGCATAACTGTTTATGAGCAAGATGCAATGGGAATGGTGAATCAAATTCAGAGTACTATGGTGGCCATTATTGACTTATTTTTCGATAAATTTGTACATCATAAAGTGTGTTATGTCTGTAGGCATACATGCTAACCGTAAACTAAAGGATGCATGCTTTGTTAGGGGTCCTTTAACAGCTTGCTTTTGTATGTGAGGTATGTTTCAACATGCAAATAGCTAGCAAGACTTAGTCAACACTCTAATGGAATTCTTTTGTTGGTAAACCAAGTCATAGATCTGTCTGTTTACCTAATGATAATAGGTAACAATAATCAGATGTAAGTAGAGAAGTTTTCTTTTAATCAATCAAAATGCAAAGGAGAGCATAACATTCAGTTGCAGACAGAAGCAAACATGTGCCAAAAATGTACATCATAGTCCACAGGAGATGGTAAAAATTTCACCCCAAAAAGAGATCTAATGCGCTTGAAACACAGTAAATTCAAGCAATTGAATATACGGATTTGTCGCAGTGCTCCAGGCAGACCCTGCCTCAAGACTTCCCTCAAATCTGGGAAGTTTGGCTGTTCACCTAAATTAATAGTGAGCTGGGGTCTCCCTATTTGGAGAGATGGAGCAAACTGTAAAGTCAGTGACCCCTAAGATTTTAATCCTTGATTATACATCACATTTTTGTCAGTTCTCCAGTATCATATATTCCACAAAAACCCATGCTGGCAGAGACTATGAGGAAAAAAACTAGAGGTGCTCCCTGTTGGGCTGAGCCACACTTGAAATGGCCTCACTCACTTTTGCAGTCATAGAATTCTAGTTTCCAGTTGGGCAAAGAACAATTTTGGCACACGCCGCTTTTGTCCTTCTTTCTCTGGATGTTCAGTCCACGTGGGTGTCTAGAACATAGCAAGGGAAGTGGACCTTCTGCCCTTCCAAATGCTTTGAAATTTTCCTTTGTTTTGAGAGACATCATTTGGTGGTGGGCAATTTCACCAGTGAAGATGAATCTTCTTGAGTCTCTCTTCTATTGATGTTTTAAGTGTATAAAACCACAGTTGCTCTTTTCCTATAAAGGATTGTGGCTTCAGTGAAGTAAACGAACCCTGAAACAGAGAGTGTGTTTCCCTGTACCTACCACTGGAACTCAAGTAGCCTTCACCAGTGCCTGATGTGTTGGAGATCTAGGCTGTCATGTTACTTCATGCCTTTTGTTTTCAGGAAATGTGACTGTTGTATAACACTGATCTACACTGTACACTAATTGTTCAGATTTAATCATTTGAAATCACAGTCAGGCAAACACGGTTCATTGTCAACATTAAATTTTATATAGGGCTTGTATGGGAATCTAAGCAGTCAGGATGCACTTAAATGAAGGATCCATCTTCCCTTTGATCTTGAGTGGTACTTTCTTCTCATGCTTAGGTTTAGGTCAGGCCTTACATGTGCTAATACTGTAAATGTGTTTTCTTTTTGTAATCTTTTGTGGTCAACAGAATTGGTCTTTTCCTCATAAATCTATCCATATAACTGTTAAATATCTTCCACCAAGCCTCCTTATTTCTCTGGCCTCTATCAGAGTGAGAAGTAGTCAGTAAATTTACTCCTGTACCTTGAATTCCTGAAACCCCATGGATTCTTTTGATCAGCCAAATCCTTTTCCTAAGCAGAGACCTCCCTCTTCCTTGCCTTAGTCTCTTCATCCAATTTCTACCTGTAGTCTTGATGAACATTGAAGAGATCCATTTATGCATTAGAAATATATTTAATAACTAAAAAGAACAACTGCCTTAGTCATAACCTAGCTATGACTGGTGTGGTGTGAATGCTTGGTGCATTTCAGCAATGAGGCGTGCATTAAATGTTTTGTAATTATAATTGGGTCTGTTATGCAAAAAGATCTAAGGCAGAATGCTTTCACCATCCAGAGTTCTCAGAGGTGGCTAAACAACAAATACCCTGCAGCGTGCCTGGATTGGTGTTTCTATATTTTAACGCAGTAATTTAAAAAGCAGTTGTTAAACCTATGTTCCTACAGTTAAGCTTTGTGATACCCTGTAACTTTTAATTTAATTACATACCTGTTACTCACCAACCATTTACTGCATTGCTTGAATCCGTAATCTTGCTCTGCAATACTAAAATCATTGGTAGCCTGTTTTATGAAGTGATGTCTCACTCCAGCCTAATTTGCTTTTGAAAGCCTGCTTGCTACTTCTGCTAAGAATTTTCAACTTAGGCAATTAGCTGTAATAACCAGGTAGACGTTCCCTATCTGAATGAATGCCTTGCCTTTAACCCAGGGTAGAAGGTGACACCTGGCACTTGAGCACAGCCTAGTTAGTAAGTAATCAACTGCTAAATGTTGAGTTTTGTCATATCTTTAACACCTCCAAGTTCAGCTGGCACAGCAGAAGCAGGCTTTTGATCAACCACCTCCACCTACATTGGCATATGCTTGTCATATAGTAGCGATATTCAGATCTCACATGAGGACTGCTTCAACACCTTCAAGTCACTGTGAGTCTCACCTTTGACTGTACACATGGCTGATATCCTCATCTGCTGTAGGTCAGAATTGCCCTTGCTGAACACAATGCAAATATAACTTTCATACATTATTATTCATTAAAACACTGCTTTAGTTTGTGATAAGAAGGGGGTTTTTTTCAGTCGTAAGGTGTCTTCAGTCCTTGAAATGTCAGAATGAGAGAGAGCTGTTACTGGGTAACAGGTGATTTAGGTAGAAAGTTTCCTTTCCTTTTACTGTATTCCCAACTGCTTATAATTTGTTAACAAATTAAAGTTCCCTATTGAAGAACCATCCTGTTTTAAAATATGATTAATTAGCATCATTAATAGTTACTAGATCACTGGATGATTTTTAGTTGACTGCTAGTGTTAGTGAATTTGCCAAAAGCTAACCGGTCAATGAAATAAAACAATGTATGGAAAGAGAAGTAATATAAGAATACATTCTTGGGTTTAATCTTACTATTCTTTTCTTTTTTTTTAAAGTATGTTTAGATCAGACCGTTTAATATGGAAAGTCAGTCTTGCTTGAATTTTTATGCAGAGTTGTGATGTATCTTATGAAAGAGTTTGGGGTAAAAAAAAAAGGGACATGAAAATTGTTTTTCTGTGAAAATTCAGAATTTAATTTAAAACAAATTTCCAGAATCTACCTGGAAACTGTTGAATTAATGGAAACAACTACCTACTATTGCAGATATCTCGAAGGCCTTAATTTTAACAGAAATTGGTCCAAAACGTGACCCTGCAACTTTGAAATTGTTCCTTGGTAACATTGAGAGATTGCTCAAGGCCCAAGCACACGGGTAAGTTATTTTACAATATATGTCTCACATTCGTAACCAAAAGTCATTAAAACCCAAACAAAACGAACAAAAACCAAAATCAAAACAAGTACGTTGCACATTGTGCGATTTTGACACATAGGTTGAAATCAGAGGCATTTTCTGCCTTGTGTTACCATGTCCCCTTCTCACGGGGTTTAGGGTCCGTGTCATTGGGAGCTCGACCCTGGCGCTGTGCCATTTGGCAGCCGGTGCTGCAGATGCCTATTACCAGTTCGGGTTACACTGCTGGGACTTGGCAGCGGCTACCGTCATTATTAGAGAGGCAGGTGGCACTGTGATAGACACTTCAGGTGAGTAAGATCTCCTTGTTTTCATTGACTTTTTGGGGACTGAGTGGCTATTTTGGGGCAACTTGTGTTACCTCGGTACAGTTCTTCTCTATCTCATTTCTAGCAATATTCTGTAGAGGTGTCTGTACATTCCACTAGACTCTGGCTGGTTTATTCATAACACGCTGATGTAATTCCAGCCTGGGGTTTCATCACATCAAAGGTCTTCTGAGTCAAATTGTATTTCCATGGCTTTGAGTAATTCCTTCAAAGTGTCAGATTTACAGTAAAGAACTAGCCCAGGAGTTTGGTAGATACGCTCAGACTCCAAACAGACTTTGGCAGAGACAGCCTCCCGGGAAAGGAGGGCTCTCAGGTACGTGCCTGAACCTGTATGACCAGGAACTACTCAGAGGGAGTAAAGGACAGCACGTTTTCCAGATTATTATTTTATACATTTAGATGGTACACATCTCAGAGTAATGGTTTGCTGGTGACCAATATGTGGATACTGTGGAAAGATACGGTAGATTAAGAAGAAGGGTGTGCTGACCGAACTGATTTCTGTTCTATCCCTTCCTGTTGCTAGAAGAAGGGAATATTGCATTTATTGTTGCATACTTTGGTATTGTATCTAGAATTTTCTTAAATCATTTTTTGCCAGAGATTTCCAGATAGGCGTTGCTGAATTAGGTTGTCCTTCCCACCCCAAAAGGAGCTACGTATGAAGCTGTCTCAGTGTTTCTGAACCTAATTACAGTATAGTTCGTATTTAAGAATACACTGCCTTTTTACATCGTGTAAGACAGTTCTCATTAATCCTCTTGTCCTCAGGGGGACCTCTGGATCTTATGTCCTGCCGAGTGATTGCTGCAGGCACCAGGGAGATGGCTATGTTCATAGCTCAGGAAATACAAACTATTCACTACAGACGGGACGATGAAAATTAAATACTTTGTGGAGTCTGCCCTCCTGAACTATGTAACCTTTGCAAGATGGGTGGCTTAAGGGTATGTGATTTCAGCAGGATGCTTTCTGTGGAGATTTTCTGTGTCAAATATTTTTTATAAATTTATTACAATGCGGGAAGGCATAGGGAGATTTTTAAACCTCTAAGACTCGTGTTTCCTTTTTAATATGTATCACTTTCAGCAGTATCTTTTTTATAAGATAGCATATTTTACTCGTAGTAAATTAGTCTCAAAATTAAGTTGTAATTTCATATCTGTGGGGCTGATACTTAGTCTTTTGTAACATGCAGCTAAAAATGGGACTTTATTTTTACAGATGCAGATCTCAGGTAAATGAGCTTTAGGACTGTAGTAAGGACAAGTAGTTAAGATGTGTGCCTATAATACCCTTGTTCTATGATACTTAAGAATGCAATAAAAATGATACTATTGTTTCCTAACTATGTCATAGCTATATATCCATATATATGTATGTGTACCTATATGTATGTGTGTATGTGCCTATATATATACCTAATACATGTATATGCATGTATACACACACATACCCATATATATGGGTATCCTGGATGTTTACAGCAATTTAGAGAATGCATAGAAGAAAGCTAATATGGGAAGTTATTTTCGGGTAAAGAGTATATCTAACTTAGGTATTTCTGTGAGGGCTATCCAAACAGCAAATAACAGCTGATCATGGAAAGTGTTTAATGATTTTACAAACTGTCCAGCGAGTTCTTGTTTCCCTTCATCCCTCTACATGGGGATAAATCATACTGTCCTACAGGCCTCTGTAAGATACTCAAGCCTGCAAACACTTACTGCCACAGAGTAATTATAGTTAAAACCAGTAATATTGAACTCCACTGAATTATTCGCAGTATTAACTATGGCACACTGTAGGAGGCCAGTGGAATAGAGCACAGTGTCAGGAAGATGTTGATATTGGAGAAATGTTGAGCAGAACAGCAGGATTTGGCCCCTTACAGGCGAGTTGTTAAAAATATAAACATAAGATATGCTTGCAAAAGGTTATAAATCACATGCCCTTCTCGCACAAAGTTGTAATCGCACCTTTTGATCAGACAGACCTGTAAAATCAGTTACGTACATTTCCTAAACACAAAGTTGTTCTCTATCCTTGTATCTAGCATTGGTTTTAATTCCACCAAGGTGGTAATTTCTATTTAGATTATTTTTTAAATCATAAGTACAGGGAAAATATAAGTGTGTCCAGAAAAGTAGCTGAGATGAAATCACTTCTATTTTTTTCTTTAAAAATAGAATTAGAAGGTATCTCTTTTTTGCAACAGCGCAAATTAAATGAAGGCATAAGCCAAAAAAGTTGGTTAAAAAATTTTAACTTTCTTTATACACTGCATGTGTAGACTTTGTAAATGTGTTCAGATATCTGCTTAGAACATACAAACTAAACAATATTTTTTAAAAACAACCTTACATGTTTTTCTTGCAATGAAAAATGTTTTTCAGTGAATATAACATAAAATTTTGTGGGTTTTCTTGATGCTTTTTATCGTAAGAAATTCAAAGTATTGACTGTGTGAAGAATGTCTAAATCCAACTAGGCGTTTAAGAACTGATGGTTCTCACCAGAAAACCAATGCTGTCTGTCACAGTGATCAACATTTTGTCACTGCTCCCTTTTCCCCCCACCATTTCTTTGTACACCACCCCTCCTGTTTGGAAATGGAGATTGTAAGCCCTCTGGGGCAGGGACTGTAGTACTTTGGCTCTGGGTTTGCACAGTGCTAATAGGATGCAATTCTGGTCCATGACTAGGCACTGAGGTGCTATAATAATACAAATAATAAATACTAATAGGCTCACTTGTCTCTTATTCACCCTTCCCCCACTTTCTGAGCACAGTGGAGATCTGAGTGACCCATGCCAGGCTTGGTGACACTGCTCTGATCCCAGGGTGCTTAGCCTTGGCAGCCATGGGAGCAGCCGGGGCTTTACTCGGACTTGTGCTGTGGCTGTAAGCCCCGTAAGGAGGCTTATGCTGGCAGGGGATCGAGTGTGGTGGAAGCTTAGCCCCACTTCATCCGCTCCCACTCCTAACCCTGTCCCCCCAGCACTGCTGTGGGAGAGGAGCATGTGTGAGAAGCTGCTGCGCAGCTCCAGCGAGGTTTCCCAGCAGGTCAGCCTGCTGCTACAAAGAAAGTCTCTGACCTAGTTAGGGCTGGTGTGCGCTGGTGTCCTAGAGCTCGGCAAAGCAGGGAAATCTATGCATCGACCTCAGTGGCAAACACCAGCAATTTGTGAAGCTGTGAGCCAAGAGCGGTGGGCAGGGGGAGCGCAGAAACCCATTCACAAGTTCTCATTTGTGCCCAGGATGCGGTTTGGGTTTTTATTTGGGCTGTAGTTCAAGTATGTTAAACTGGCAGTGTGTATGTGGAGCAGCAACCCTGCCTCCCCACCTCCTCTGCTGCCCATGTGCCAGTACAAACATTTCTGAACCCTTCCGTGGACAAGATGAGTGAAGTGATCTGCCTGTAAAGTACCCCAGTAAACAAAGGTTTTATTTTACAGACAGATCATTTTCCCAAGCCAGTTCAGCCCCCGGCCACCACGAACAGCTGACATCAGCCACCAAAGTGGGTAGCGAGGGGGCAGGCAGGACGGCTCTGTTCACAGATAGTGCCACGTTACGCCCGTCCAAAATTTTCATCTAAGTGTAGCCTTAAAACTACTTGACTACACATACTGACTGAAACAAAATGTACTGGAGTGGTTTGTCCTCCCTTCATTTTTTTCTTGCAAGCCAGAAGAAACTTCACTCAGCATGTGGTCTGGCAGCTCTCCATGTGAGTGCGAGCATTCGTAACACAGTGCAGCACATCAGCCGGAAACCTAAATCCCCCAAAATGCTGAAAAACGTAGACTCTTTTCCCTACCAGCTGTTGTAAAATGCTTTGATTATTTTCCACTACATACATTACAGAGTACATTAGTGCATCTGTAATTAGGCATCCAAGACAAATGAAGATTTTTCTTTATGCACCGGCACAAAGATGCCTATGCTCTGAAAGGCAGGTACTTCCTCTGAAAGCAAACAGTTTGTGTCTGCATCCCTCACCAGCTCACTGGTGGAGAACATTTTATACCTCCAGGCTTGCTGGCCTGGTCTCAAATGGTGATTTCTGGTAGAATAAAGAGCAGAAATATCTGTAAACTCCAGGAAAATGGTCGGTGGCTGACTCCTTTGCAGTGTGTCTTTGTTGAACTTGTCAGATTTTACAGAACAAGTATCGGCATGTTTCATATGTGCTGAAGGACTGGTATTTTCCCCTTGAGTACACTAGCTAATCTCACCGTATTAAAGAAATTTGCATGTATTGGAGCACTTGCCTGGGGGCCCACAGGCAGTATTCTCCATATTTCATCGAGAATGTGATTCCTATTGGCAATAGCTTCAATTAAAGCAATAAAAATACAACTTACCGCCAGCCATTCTGCTGTCAGTATTAGAGCTGTGCTCTTCCCTCAGCAAGGCTGGATCTGTTCCGTGTATGCACAGGAGATGTGCAAGTGGACCTCTGAATAATGAAGTAAGACTTAAGCCACTATATCAAATTAACAACAGACCACACCTTTTTTCCTGGTAACTTCTTAGAGCTGCCAATTTTTAAATTTTTTTTTTCCTTTATGCCAGTAGGGAAACTGTACACAAAAATGTGCTCTCTCAGAGCTGTATCAGCAAGACTGAAAAAGTAGAGAAGTCAGAATTACGGTTCCTACAACAGTTTCCATTTTACAGTGTGTTACAGTTAAGTCTTCCATAAAACATCTCTCCAACACCAAGGAATGCAACAAATAATTCACCAACAGTGTAAAGAGGAATTTCCATTTTCTTTTAATCCATGCACCAGACATGATGATAGCACTATGGGATACTGTGTTTTATATGCATGTTGTGTTCAAGTACCAAAAGAACGACTTTTATTCAAAAGAGGAATAACTGTTGCCACTAACTCTGGATTTCCATGGGTTTTGCTCCTTCTAAAATACAATAGTGGGTTAGTACTTCTGTACTTTACAGTCCATGATATTTATGCAGTGAATTGTAGAGTAAAATGGATCAGAGGTCAAAGTGTGCCTTTCCTCGTCGCAGAATGGGAAGGTATGTACTTCACAACACAGAGAAGGAGAATTCTGTATCTTGGCATACTAAATGTTACTGGTTTTATTACAAAAAAAAATGTGTGCTATTTCCCTTGTATACTGCTATGAAATCCATGCATACAATGTACTGCAGCGCAGCCTGGTAACAAGACAGAGAGACCCACCTCATACAGGTGGCGCGAGAATTAATTAAAGTGCAGAAGGCTCTTTAATTGCAGTCACTTTTATACAATTACTGAAATCTGTTCAATCACGCTGCATACTTAAGTGCCCACCCCAACATACAGCATTTCTACATTCATTCTCTGCAACCTTTTATGCATATTACACTGTGTGCTCTGTTAAGGTCACCACCCAATACACTATGCTTTCTTCAATTAGCTACTGACTTTCAGTTTTAATAAAAGGTGTTATTCTTCTAGTGAATACTCAGGATTTTTGTAATATAGCCATTTAAACTATTGCTTCCCAATTCACTGAAACAAAAGGATTCCACATTGAGGGCTGAGTCTTCTTGCCAACACTTACTGAGATGAATTGGATAAATCAGCGAAATTACATCTGTTTGCAGGAGGAAAAAAATAGCCAACACCATTTTTCACAGACAGAACTTTCTATCTGATTTCAGGGAGGGAAAGCCTCCTCCAGCTCAGCAACACCCAGCTTGCAGCGTGGAACGTTAATCAGCTCCAAAAGGAGTATTTTCCTCCTCCGGGGAGGAAACCCTAGCAGTTAGTCAAAACCAGTGTTAATGGATATGTGCCAATACTATCTGAAAAAAATACTATTCATATACTTCCATGCAGTCTTATTTTTCAGTATTAATTGAACAGTGGAACAATGTTTTATTTATGTATACATACATATAATAGATGAAACTTGAAACCAGAATAGGATTTTTATTTACAAATTAGCCATGCAAAGTGTCACAAAAATTATCTTAAAATTTCTGAGTGTTTGTATCTCCAGCCACCTGTCACAATCAAATTCAAAGGATTGATCAGCAGAAATTAAAACATCTATTCACATGTTTGCGAAGGTAAAAAGGCTTGCAGACACATCATTCGCACAGAAAGGTTATGTTAGGTATTAAAGAGGTCAGTAGGGAAGGGATAAACTTTATCACATTAAGCTGAAAAGCTCTTGAGGTATGAAAGGTCTGCGTCTTTTAACAGTGCTTTTCTTTTAGCCATAAATATGCAATGGTGGTATTTGAATTTAAGGCTGTTTGAGAAAGCAGAACTATATATGAACGTGCACTGTTGCTGTATCAGTGATGCAGCAGTCCTTCAAAATACTATGACATTAAGGTTCACTTATAAGACTATGAACTGGATATATTCATGGTGAAAATACTGTTTTTTCTATTTTGAAATGAATCCAAGCGTTATTAGCCAGCTGTCAGACAACATGGAACTAAAATTGGAATTCCATCACTTTTGTTTGTCTGTTGCAATAAGCGACACATTGTTCTCCTGAGAAACACAGATATTCTTTCTTGCCAGGCATTGCTTAATGTTGCTCTTGTTGAGCAGTACCACCAGACGATGCCGATGAACCCAACTTAAGAAAACAGGGACCAAAGCCTCTGTTGGCACAAGGGGGCACAACTTCGGCGATGTTGTGAAGCTCAGGGCACACAGCATGACTATCACCGTAACTCAGCAAAACTATCAATTGTCTTTGTACTGAAATAACAGCTTACAGTCTTCTGTGATACAAGTACTTATACCCATCAGGTGACATGTAGTCAGGATTTCTGGAGGGACTGGGTAATTCTGAAGTGTTATTTCAGTTGCTCAGCACACCTCAGGGTCACGTTTAACATACCAGACAGCAAATCTTTTAATGATTCTTTCACTGTAAAATGTACTCATTATTATACATACATGTAGAAACTCATATAAATGTACTCATTATTATACATACATGCAGAAAATCATATACTATTTGTAGAAGGGATGAGACATGCTTCTTGAATGGAATGTTAGTATTTCGCATTCAGTTTTCAAATGTATAAATAAATATGCAACATACAATGACTCACCAGTTTTTAACACCGAGTTTCCAAAGTTTAGGAGAAAATAGTTTATATTTTACTAGAGATTTTTTCAGATGTACTGTATCACTGCACTATTTCATTTAGGCATAAAACAGCAGCGGGAGGAAGAATTAGTCTTACAGATGTAACCTGACTTCAGAAGAGATTAAGGCCAGTTATTTACACCAGTATATCCCCCACAGATTTGCTAGTCTGTAGTAAATCTGAACGTAAGTGTACATCTGGAAATAGCCAACAAGACGTGAAAGTCATTATAATTCATATAGACCTTATAATATAGACTTTGCTTACCCATAGTTTTGTCCAAGGCATCCTTCTGTAATTATTATATTGGAAGCTAAGAATAATTACCTTTTGATGTTTTATAAAGTCAAGGCAAAGATAGATGATGTATCTGATAAGCTACTTCAGATCAAGAAACCAAAGACCTTACTAATTCCTCATGTAAGCATGTGCAATTTAAATGAATGCTCTCCACCCACTGGTATCAGTTGAATTTAGGCTCATCTCCATCATACAGAGATTTCATCATGAAAACACATTTTAAAAATTCAAAAATGTCTGTGTTGCACTCCTGTGTTTCTCTTTTGCAATATTATTCTTGTCCTTTGGAAACTAGCATTGGTTTTGTACTGTACTATATAAGTGTAGTTTTAAAAAGTTTGTCATTATTTTGTAATGAATGCTAGAAATCAGTGTTCACATAAATCAATAGACAAGTGTACAAATTGGAAAAAATCTCAAGTATGGTGAAGTTGTCATTTTTAGGTACAAATATACATTATCAATACAAAAATAATAATAATAAAAGAAAGAAAGCAAGCCTGTGGTGTTCTGTCTGTAAACAGCTTTCATGTTGTACACATTTAAGCTAGTTGTATAAGCGTGTGAGCTTTAATCAAGCTATTTCTGTTCTCAGTTCTCCAATTCCTGAAGAAGAGACCAAGAAGTAGTAAATCCATTCAGGAGGCAGTATAGTCAAACTGTACATGCAAAAAGGATTCTCAGATGAAGGATATATGAAGTGACTCATAGTAGCCATAGAAGAGTGGAATTTCATTAAAACCTGTAAATTCTGCATAGTTCCTTTCTTCTTCTCCCCATTGGCAGAAGTGCAAAACCCAGAGCTGGGTCCTTTGAATTCCACTTCCCATTTACTCCTCCTGCAAATCAGACAGTTTATCCTAATACCCAGCCTCACAAATTCAGTGTCAGGGCCCTGAGCACACTTCCCCGCCCCAGGAGTTCAGCTGGCCACATCCAAGATAAGCTGATAAGATCTGTTTTGAAGAAAAACCTGGAAAAAGCCACAGTGAGGCTTCTTCCCATGGGATCTGCTTTGAAGCTGAAGCTCTCACTCTTGAACCTGACACATACCATGGCACCTGATGGAGTGCACGTACAAGTGCAGTGGGAACTGCCTGATGTCATTGTGATGCCATTTTTGATTGTCTTTGAAATGCTGTGGTGATCTGGGGACGTTCCAGAACACTGGGAAAAGACAAATGTCAGTCCTGTCTTCAAGGAGGGCAAGAAGGAGGGCCCTGGGAACAGCAGGCCAGTCGGCCTCACCTCAATCCCTGGGAAGGTAGTGGAGCAAATAATGCTGGAAACCATTTCAAAACACAGTAAGGACAGGAAAGTGACTGGAAATAGTCAGCATGAATTTGTGAAAGGGAAATCACGCTTAACTGACCTGATAGCCTTCTGTGGTGTGATGGCTGGCTTGGCGGTAGGGGGAGAGAGCTGATGTTTAGCCTGGCTTCAGTTAGGCTTTCAGCACTGTCTCCTGTAACATTCTTACAGACAAACTGAGCAGGTACAGGCAAGGTAAGTGGGTTGGAAATTGGCTAAACGACTGGGCCCAGAGGGTTGTGATCAGTGGCTCAAAGTCCAGCAGAAACCAGTCACTACTGGCGTATCCCAAGGGTTGATACTGCACCCAGTACCAATTAACCTCTCTATTAATGAGCTAGGCTATGGGACAGAGTGCACCCTCAGCAAATTTGTAGATGATACAGAACTGGGAGGAGTGGTTGTTATGTCAGATATTTCTGCTGTCATTCAGGGGAACTTCAACAGGTTGGAGAAATGGGCAAATAGGAACTTCAAGATGTTCAGTAAAGGGACACGCCAAATCCTACATACAGGGAGGAACAACCCCATGCACCAGTACTGAACACTTCAGGAGCTGACTGGCTGGAAAGCAACTTTGCAGAAAAGACCTGGGAGTCTTGGTGAACAAGTTGACCATGAGCCAGCAATGTGTCCTTGTCATAAAGAAACCTTACTGCGTCCTGGGCTGCGCTGGGAGAAGTGTTGCCAGCAGGTGGAATGAGGTGGTCCTTCCCCTTTGCTCAGCCCTAGTGAGGCCACATCTGGAGTGCTGGGTCCAGTTCTAGGCTCCCCAGTGCAAGAGAGAGATAGGCATGCTGGAGCAAATCCAGCAAAGGGCCATTAAGATGATTAAGGGCTTGGAGCATCTGACATAGGAGAAGAGGCTATGAGAGCTGGGATTGTCTAGCCTTGAGCAGAGAAGGCTCAGGAGGATCTTATCAAAGTACTTTAATACCTGGCAGGAGACAGTAAAGAAGATGGAGCTAGACTCTTCTCAGTGGTGTCCAGTGACAGAACAAGAGGCAACAGACAGAAAGAGAAATATAAGAATTTTGTTTAAATATAAGAAAAAGTTTGTTTACTTTTTATTTGAATGGTAACTGGGCACTGGCACAGGTTGCCCTGAGAGACTATGGAGTCTTTATCCTTGGAGATATTCAAAACCCTACTGGACATGGCCCTGAGCAACCTGCTCTAGTTGATTCTGCTTTGAGCAGGTGGGTTGGACTAGGCAATCCCCAGAGCTGCCTCCCAACCTCAGCAATTCTGTGATTATGCAAGTCCTCCTCAGTGGCTGTCACAGGACCCTTTGACAACATCTTTTCCAAGACACAAACTAAAAAGAAAGTAAGCACCATCAGCATACAGATGTTAGCAGTAAACAGCTGTCCCCTGGGACACCTAGAGATCTAAACTGATCTCCACTGTTTGAAAGTTTAAAAAGAGCAAAGTGAACAACATGCACTGGGAAGCACCAGTCCGTAACCAAAAGACTGGAAAACTCTTCTTTGCAATGCAGTGTGACAGTAATGTGATGGGCAGTAGCTCTCTGTCATTGCGAGGGTATATTGAAAAGCAAGGTACAAAGAGAACCTCAGGAACCCAATTTACTACTTTGCTTCTTTAAAGTCTCACTTCAGGTTTACCTTAGGTAAACCAATACCTTACGTGAAGTAGAATACTAAAAACAAACCAAAATCCCCCACCATCACCACCCCAAAAAAATGGAAAGTAAAGCTCTAATTACAAATAAATAATTAACTGTCAAGCAGAATGTCACAGAACAGGATTGGTATGACTGGAAGATGTGTCAGAATGGAATTTCAGAAAAGGATGTAATTTCTTTCTGAATCTCATGAAACAGACCAAAACACCTTCAGCATAAGTGCTGTAAGTACATTTGATTCAACCTTTATGCTGAACTATGGAAATGGCCAGGAATATTTAGCTATGGCAAACATATTATTCCTTTTGTGCCCCCTCCTTACACACCGTGCTCTCTCCACAGCCCAGTCATCCAGTATAAGTCAGTTGTCTTGCGCAGAACCTAACTCAAATTCACTATTTTCATATGTTCAGAAAGGCTCTTAAATATACTTCTGCACAGGATCCTCTCACCTGCTTACGAAAGACAGCTACTGCCCACCATTAAAATAAGAACAAAGATAACAGAAATACTGGGAAAGCACATTCCTCTTGTTTATCCAGTACATGTTACATTGATTGTCTAATTAAATTGTCATTTTCTTTGGACAAGACACATGTGCAGAGGAGCACACAATTTCAGTTTCCAAAGAAAGACTGAAAAATGTCAAACTGGGAAACAAGTCACATACACAACTCCTGGTGCAGGGGATCCCTGAGTTGCCCTTTACCTGCAGTAGCTGCAAAGCTTGCTGTGCTAGGTCATGAATGTCATTTTGATAGCTACACAAACAACTTCAAACAAGGACGTATTGTTATATATTCATTAAGCTGTTGCTGCAGCTGGATTAGCTTCAGACACCATCTGATCTGCAGCCCTGCCAGAGAGCCACTGCAGCAACCCTCAGCCTGATCCTATGAGGCACCAAGGAGCCAATCTTACTCACACTGAAAGAAACGGAAGAATTCCCATTTACCGCAGTAAAATAGGTAAGATCCTAACTTTCAGTGCTTCCACTAACACTGTTGTCGTTCAGTGACTCGTGTCCTTTATGTAAGCAGTAGGGATTTTAAAAAGAAAACAAAACCCCAAACCCTCAAACAGAAATAAAATCCTTGATGTAATACCTGAAAACCTAGTTGCCTATCTAGCAGAGCTGACACGGCTACTCTTAAAATGACTGGATGTTTCCTCTAGCAGCATAATGTCAGCACTGCCACTGTTCCCTTCAAGCAAGAGATTTTCATTTACTTACCTTTTCTCTAACAAATATATTCCTGTAACAAATCTAGAAATAACAAGATTTCTAACTGACAAATCATAAGCCTTTATTATTTTCCCGTTGGCTTAAAAAATAAGAGGTTGGTTGAAACAGTTCCAGTTCTGTGCATGCGTCAAGATCAGAGCTTGCTCTTAACACAGAGCCACCTGCTGACAGCCAAGTATATTGGTATATAGAAAATAATGGATAGAAAATACGCAAGTCAATTTTAACCAACAGAAACCTTTTATTCCTACCCACGTTGAATTTGGACTGCTGTCTCTGTTTTTTAGAAAACAGCAGATCTTGGCAAATATTTTTTTCTGGTTCTTTATCTGTATAAAAGGCTTTGAGGGAGAGAAGTTAAAAAGCAGGTCATTAAAACCAAACATAACTATGCAGCAACCCTGTTGAATCTTTAAACATTTGTAAACCCACACAGATACTACACATGACATTTGAGAGAGATGCCTTTTGGCAGTTACCAACACTTCTGGATTTCAATTTCAGAGGTGGGCAAATTTCCGTTCATCCCAATTCTGTTCAGTAGTGAAATGGGCTGTCAAAGGCAGAGGGCAAACAGCACAGTATGATACAGCATATCTCTGACCAGTGTCCAGATCAAGAATGCTCAGTGGAGCAGCTGGCTCTGAAAAGACTTACATTTGGAAGTTTTAAACTGGCCTGTTTTCGGACTGGTTATTCAGTCTGTTCTGCCTCATGCAGCTGGGGACATTTCAGATGCCTTCACCTGTGCACAACTGAGAGGCTATGACAAAACACCTGCATTCAATCCCTTTTTAAAGCAAACAGCCAGTGCATGTGCTGATGTATTAAGTGGCAAGTACATATGATGGCTTAAGGCCATGCAAAAGCAGATTATTTTCTGCAAATCCTGAAGACTGTGTTTGTTTCTTTCTGCTTAGAGTTGTATGAAGAAACGAGCGGGGTGCATACACGAGACCCTTAGGTGTCTATGTATTTCCTTCTCAGGGTTGTACAGAAGCAGTCTAACAAATTCTGATGCGGTTACTGATCTGGCAACATTTGATCCCTTTCCCTCTTATTGCCCTGAAACGTCTCCAGTGTGACTAGGCGGCTGCTGCCTGGGGCTGCACCTGGCTGCCTGGCCACCCCGCACCGCCCCGCAGCTCGGGGATGGCGGAGCTGTAACTGGCCCTACCGCGAGCCCTGCCCCGGCACAAGCCCCCTTCCCTGGAGCTCACCCAGCCGGCCGTGTCGCCAACAGAGGGCAGTCCTACACTGGGATGGCCTCGGTGCCCCGCACCCACGCGTGCCCGTGGCGCCCGCTGCATGCGTACCGGCGTTCCCCATCCATCCCAGTCCGGCCTCGCTGTGCACCTCTGGCACTGCCGATGCGCTGCACTACAGGAGCACGAGAGCAGCGCTGTAAATCCTTGCCCTATGGCTCTCCTTGAGCTCCGTGAGAGGAATTAATTTCTGTGCACACACCTCTGGTTAATGCTTGCATAGCCACGCAGCCTCTGTCAAGCAATACACAGGCACTGCATACTTAATGCTTCTGGGCTGTTAAGGGTATGTGCCTTAGGATGGAAGGGCTAAACACATAATCTGAGACAGGATTCCTTCTAAGGGATCATAGATCTACATGTACCCACTGTAAAAAGCAAAATGGACATTTGACACTGATAGGGAAGAGTCAGCATCACACAAAAGGAATGTGCTTTGCAGAAAAGACAATTAGATATGAACAAAGTTAATGTGTGGGAACAGGGTACGGTGCTTGAGTTAGATCTGTGAAAATAACATGAAATACAACCAATCTCTACAAGGTTCTCCCAGGGACAGCAACAAGTTTTAGACCAAGATGACAGATGGGCCTAATAAAGTGTGTCTCAAAGTGGAAGCAAGTAGGCAGCATCTGGCAAATCTCAGCAAAGATGGCCAAAGCCTTTGCAAGACATTTGTAGCCAAGAGCCTTTGAGAATCCAGTCTGAGCAGATCCAAGCTTCCAGGCCTGCACTCAGCGCAAATACAGCTTGCTCATTGACCTCCTCCAGGGGATGGAGCTCAGAAGGCAGCCAGAGCACACATTTCAGCCAGATCCCTCATCCTTATGCTTTTCCTAAAAATTGAACTTAATTGGCATAAAACTCCTTGATTTAAAACAGGATGATATTTTACCTTGGATATGCTTATGGCAGTATATTGTCCATTTAAAAGTACAGTTTGTTCTTTCTCCCAGTAGTCCCCCAAGAGTGACAACATCATCATTGCTTTCTTCTTTCTTTAAAAACAAACAAAAAAAAAATTCCAAAATATTCAAAAATGATGAGTAGGCCAAAGTTTAGCTGAGAAAGTTGTTGAGACAAGAGGCCTTGGCTGAGTGCCCATCAAAATCAATATGAGTCTTTCCATTTACTTAATGGACATTGAGCCCTAACTGAAGGGGGCAGGGGGGAGAAATCTGTACTGATTACCCACTAACAAAGAAGCGTTTGAAATAATCTGCTGCCATCTGTCTTTGTTTTGCTAACCCACTCAGCTGGGCCTGAACAGAAAATCCGTCAGATGAATAGAGAATTAACTACCACAAGAACTATCTGTTTGCGTTTCTCACCTTCCACAAGAACTATCTCTATTGACCATGTGGAAGGTTTCCTTGCATAATTCCAACAAATTAATGTTTTTATGAAATTGAATGAATGAATTTATGAAATTCATTCATTGGAATTCATAATGAAATTAATTGAAATTACTTATGAAATTAAGAGGCTACAGCTGTTACGTAAGTATGTATATGTATCATGCAAGTTATAAAAGTAAGTAAATTTCTTCAGCCTCAAAAAGCTGTTATAAGATTTCTGTTGTGTTCAGAGGGGCCAATAACATTATCTGGGTTTGAGGGCAGAAAGAAGTTTAAGTCTCCTTTAATAAAAGATTGGTAACATTTCGTGTCATTGCTCAACTCCCTCCAACTATACGGACATGGAGCTGATTATAGGAATCTAATGCTATCTCACACAGTGTTATATGTATATATGTCTACCTGGGGGAGAAAAAGGTATGACACCATGGAGATGAGAAAAGCTATAGAGGACCAGATTAATAGATCTGTTCTAACAGGAGGACAAATCCTCTTTTTAGAGTAACCACCTATAAGCAAGAGTACAGAAGCTTAGCAACAATCTGATAAATCAGTGTTCAGTCAGCATTGCAGAGGGAAGGAAGGGACACAGTTGGCTGCTTGTAAAGGGGATGTGAAATCTATTTCCATGGGAAGGAGCGGCATGCTCAGCACAGTCTGCAAGTGTAGTGACTCCAAGCCAGTGGGACATACGTATGCAAAACCACCTCAGACTTTTGCTCTCACTGCAAATACAGAATTGTTTATCAAGCTCCTAACACTAGCAAAATAACTGGAAATGTAACTTCCCCGGCAACTCTTCGCCAGGCAATCATACCACACAGAAAAGTTACAGCTCTTCTTCAGATTTCCTCTAGAGATGATTACTTCAACCACATTTACATTAATCCCTCTACCAGTTGATCAAGAATGGATTGTTTTCCATCAGAGAGTGTAGAGGAATGAAGCTGGGTTAATCAATATTGATAATATACAACCGTGGGTTGGCTTCAGGGGCAGTGGGTTGGCTGATGTAGATAAGGTGCAGCTGTGGCTGGTTAAGTGAAGTGGTTGAGAGTCAATGAAGAGAGAGCAGCTGAGGAAGAAGCAGAGAGAGAAAGTGTGCCCTGGGTGAGGAGAGACTAGAAGAAGGCAGCAGAGGGACTGGCATGAAGAGTATGCTGGTATGAGGTGGTAAAAGGCCTTGTTGCAGCCGGCTAGTTTGGAGAGTGCTGTGACAAGAGAGCACTATCCTTCGCCTAGGATGAAATAGCCTCTTTCTAATTGTAATAAGTTTTCCTGAGGCCATCACAATTCATGATCAACCTAAGATGATCTGTAATAAACAGATCTTCAGATTCCAGGGAATTATGTTGGGTTTAGCCACCCAAACAATAAATACACATACAACTTGAGGCCCTCAGGATGTTTTGGGGTACCTTTGTAAAGCATCCAGAAGATTTTACAGACTCTGACTCCAAAGAAATCCCTTCCTAATTTCAGATTTGTAAAGACCCAAGCAGTAGTTATATTTTTTTCAGCATACTATATTTTACAGATAAAATTAAGATTTCATATAACTTTACAGAAGTTCAGTGGCATTTCAGAAGAGACTAATTTACATAACACACATGTCCAAAGGTGACAAAACAATGATGAAGTATTTAACCTTGGTGACTCATGTGGAAGAAACTTGTGATCACTGCTGCATGAATGGAGCTGTAACCGTGAGTTTTTGAACCTTGTGGAAGCCAGCAGAATGACTGACATCCAGACTCATGCCTGCCCTTTGGCTCCAAAGTTACTCTGCAATAAGGCGTCACAGAAACAGAGTCATTCTCAGTCACTCATCATGGGAGTGTGGGTGAATAGGACAGCTGATATTCCAGCTCTGGGTGTGTTTAAGAGCTCTCTTATCAGATCTGCAGTCGCAGTAATATGCCCCTAGTACCTGTCAGAAAGAGAAGGGCTCAAATGTGACCATGAGATAAGGCTGGCAGCCCCATATCCTCCTTAACGTGTTCCACTCCATTTCAGAAACTAAGCAAGATCAGGCTGGGTGCTACTTGGATGGTAGACCACCAGGAAAACATGCCCAGTTGGAGCAAAGTGATAAATGGCGTGATTTCTCAAGAATCATCCAGACTTATTCTCAATGCTCACCTACTCTAGCCTCACCACAAGTGAAAGCGTGTGATAACTTTGTGTTCTGGAGTGTCTGACCCACACTAATTGGGTTTGTCAGGCATATTACCCAATGGTCAGAGTTAAAACCAGAAAAGCCAAAGCTGAAGGGCAGACAGGCTGGGAGACAACTACACCGGGTCAGTGGGGGAGGCACAAACAGAAGTCTGAGGTTATGGAGTGGGAGAGGACAAGGACTTTGGAGCCAAGGCCACCACAGGCAGGAAGCTGCAGTTAAGTGGTGGTAGAAAGCGAGGGCTGAACGGTGAGGCCCACTTGTTCAGTTCTGGAAAATATCATCCTTACAGCGTAAACCCATTCCCCTCCTGCAGCCTGACCCACCTGAAGGCACACCTGAAGGAAACCAGTGGGTGTTGGGTGCACCACAGACCAACCCAATGGCTAACAACTACTGCTGTTCCTAAGGGATTATAAAAGACAGCTACACACATAAGAAAATAGTCAGAGTATAAAAAAAGAACTGTTAGAGTCTGAAAGCTGACTGGATATTTTGCAGGAATGGGCAGAGAGGCAGGCCAGCTCTGGTCGGAAGGCATTTAGCTCCTGAGTCAGGCTTGGACTCCAAACTAGCTCTGACAGTCGCTTGACTTTGAGAGGTCTCACAGCTTAACAAGAGCCTTTTTATCCAGAGTGAAAGTACCTGAGCAGAATTTAAAAGTGGTGAGTCATAGCAAGTAAGTCGGTCTGTTTCAATATGCGATCCCTAAAAATTTCCTAGTAGAGTTGCTTTGGAAATTTCACGTCCACATAGGTTACTGTGTAGCACCTATGAATCTAGTTCCTGTTTGTGTACCCCTTGAAAATGACTGATCAAGCTCATAGGTCAACACATCACAGGCTAAAACTCATTGATTTAAATGCAGTGGGGCCCTCAGGAAGGTCGCTCATTAATCTGTCTATTATTACCTTAGTCTTTATATTTTGGATAAAAGCAAAACACAATAATTGTTATTTTTTATTAAATGATGAAAGCATGCCACATAAGACATAAGCTAGAGATACTCCTTGGCTAAGAAGATTTTTTAAATCTACCTTTTTAGTTAATTAGTGCTGCTACCAAAGAAGCGTGAACTCACAGTTCAGTCTGGGGATTGGTATTTCTGGAGTGTTGCCTGGAGTCTGAAGCTCTTCAAGATCTGCTGTAGAAGTTGTTACATGTACCGCTGTGCAGTTATGGGACAATTCCACCCTTGATAGCTTCTCATTTTGTGGCAAAAAGCCTCATGAAATAGAATTTAGATGCTTATAAAATAAAAAATTGTATTTCTTTCTGAATAATATTTTCTTTTCTTCCTGTAGGGAGCATCACTAAACAGTAATAAACTGTAAAAATGTCAGAAACAAACAAGCAAAAAAAAATCAACAGTGATTTAGTTTTATTTGGAGCTTATACATTTTTGAAGTTGCAACCTGAAATGTAAAATAAGAGTTCAGATTATCCTTGGCATGATCAGAATAAAGAAATATTGATTTCCAGTACATTATCTTCAATAATGAATCTCATGGGCAACGTCTCTGCTTTTCATTACTGCTGTCACAACGAAGCTCTCAATAAGTCAGCTTTCATCTAAATGCTGCCCACAAATTTCTGCAATTCATTCAAACATACAGTATGGCAAAGAGGGTAAATGAGGGCAAAGCCTGAAGTTCTGATTTTAATATCCTGTCTAACTATAAAACATCTAAATTTAGATTTCTGTTCAAAGAATTTCACACCACTGAAATACTCTTGGCAGGGTATTTTTTCCCATGTATACAAATGTGCCCATCCATCAACTCTGTCTTGATCTTATTGTTAAAATTATTGAAAACCAAAAGAAGAAAACAAAACAAACAAAATACCCACCCATGAAATCTCATATAAAAGAACCTTTTTCTGGGACTGTTACCTCACTGCAGTTCAATCAGGGCTTTCAGCTTGGGAACTTTGCCTGCCACAAAGCCATTTCCAGCCAATTGCAGAGGATTTTAATTAGTACCAAAAAATGTTCCCGGCATCTTCTGCATGGCCTTGCGGAGCAGCGAGATCACCTTTAGGAGGAGCCTCATTCCCTCTTATAAAGCTAATAAAAATATTTGGTGACTCCTGCAAAACTGTTAGGCATTATAAAATAATAGTTTCATTAACAAAGAATCTGAAATAGATGGAAAATGATAGAAATCAACCTCATGAGATCTTTCACTCCACAGTCTTATCTCAAAATAATCAGCTGAATCTAAGCCTTCTGTGACAAATACTTGTCTAATTTGCTCTTAAAAACTTTCAGTGGTGGTATAGTAGCACTTAATATAAATATGAAGAATGAACAACCAAATTTTTGACATGAACAGCCTGACAGAAATAAAGCAGAATCAGAGACAGTGGAGATAGAAACCTGCTGAACAGCAAAATCAGTTCAGAAAAAAATACTGTTATTTTGAGGACACAGTGAAGAATAGAAAGTTGGGTCGCTATGGAAGGCATAAAAAATAATTAAATTTACTTAGGGGTGGTCACAAGAGTGGTTCTAACAGCAGTCAGGATCACCCTTAGCCAAAAATAGGAAAGGGCAGAAAGACTGAACAGAAGGTTAGCTTCTGCAAATCGAAGCTGAGCCTTGTAATCTATTACCTTTGTTGCTAAGGCTGCTGTACCTCTGCACTCCCCTCTTAAATCAAGGGAAACAAGGTACAGAAACAATTTATTCTGCATTAATCTCACTCATGTAATTTGTCAGAGCTTTGAGAAACAGAAGGAACACCCAAACAGATCCTTGGTGGTGTCCTGATTTGTCTTCAGTTTGAATACTGGTCCAAGAAATGCCTGTGTCTAATTGACTTCACATCTTCAGCAGGCAACTGATCCCAACACCTAACAGTTACCTTAGAGTTGAAATGTTTCTTAATGAACAGCTTAATTCTCCTTTCCTACAGGATATGCCCCTGTAGGCATAAAGAAAAAGTAATTCTATTCTTCTTCACAGTGTTCTCTACAATCATTGCAGCCCATGATTCACATCTCCACTCAGTCTTTTTATTTCCCAAACTATACAGCCCATATACCATGTTTTGCAGATCTCGATCATTCCCACTTTCCTCTGTGTTTGTTGCAATTTGTCAACTTTTTTCTTAAAGGGTGGTAAGGAAAATCTGGTCTGATACTGCGCACTCACCAATGTGAAATTGCATGCAAAACTATTTCAAGTGCCTTCTCCTCCCTGTTAAATATTCCATGTGCAGACTTTATTCATAGCAATGTGACCCCCGTGAGGAGTGACTTAAGCAAACTTTTTTAACATGAACTGCAGTGGACAAGTAACATGTATGCAGTCAGTCACTGCACCTCAGCAAAGGGGCAGAAAGACAGTAATTTAGTAAGAGGGATTAACACAGTTGCTTATTTAACTCCACCTCTAGTGTTCACTCCCTTCAACATCAGCCATGTACTTTGTTCCCTGCATGATTAATGTTTTCAGTGATGACTGAAGCAAAATGTTGCTAACTATTCTGGCCTCCTCACCTCAACCTACGGTTCATTTCCCCTCCCTGTAAGAGAGTGGGATGATTCTGCCTCTTACGGCTGGTGTCCTTATACTGAATGTTATCTTGTCACATCCCTTTTTAACGAGATCTCATTTTTTGCCTTGGCCTGCCCATCTTGGCTTGTGTTACTGTCTTATACTTTTCCTCAGTAGGTTCTGCACACATCTTATTTGCACGCTGTCTTACTGGTGTTTAAAGACACTCCTTTGCTGAGATGCCCAGCTCCTAGGTCGGTGATTTTACCCATCTGATGGTTTTACTGCTGCTTGCTCAGTAAAAAAAGGGAGCACTAGCGTAGCTTGTGAAACCACAGGTAATACCCTCCTCTCCTTACAGATCAGAAAAGACTTCAAAAGGACATGTTTTTCCTGTTACTCCTAAGTCAACAGCTGTGTTTGTATAAGTTATGACAAGCAGTAGTGCTGCTGGAGGAACATGTCCCTGCCTTAGAGCTGTGGCAGCCCTTGCACTGGCTACGTCATCGTGGGGGGCTGCTTGGCAGTGACTGCACTGGTTGGATGTCTCTGCAGAGACCTCTGGGAAGAGGCATGCGACTGGAGGAAAGCTAAGCTTCTGCAAGGCCAAAATTTCCACCTCCTCCAGACATTTGTGACCTGGCTTGTTCAGAAAAAAAGTTACTACAATTCCCATATGGTTTCCAGGGGGTACTCTCCCTTCTTTTCCACACAGAGGGGTAGGAAGAGACAGACCATCTGACAAAACATCTTCTCCTTCTCCTCTATTTTCTACCTCCACAGCAGTGAAAGCTGCAGTGTATACACAAGTTTTTTAACATTAGATAAACACTTGGTAAGAATTCCTTACAAACATGCCACTTTGCATAAATAACTTCACCTGTGGCCCACAATCAACCACAAGACACAAATCCGGGGGAAAACAGGCAGTTTGGAGTTCAGCGCCCAGAGAACTATTTTCTGTTCCCCATTCACCACCCTCCATGATGTATTGTCAGGGACAAATTGCAGAACCGTAACAAAATTAAATGTCATAGAAAACAGGAAAAGAAAGGGTTAATGTATTAGGTGGGTGTGGGGAGGTGTGTGTGTGGGGGGGTGTATGTGCCCACACACCTGCAAGCCCTAAGTAGCCTGAGGAGGAAGAGATAAAAGTCTGGGCTCAGCATCTCAGTAGGAAGATTGTTGGTTTAAGCTTTGCTCTGAGGGAAGGAACTATTTACTCCACTAGGCTGTGAAAGAGATGGCATCCAAGAAAACAATTTGCCCTGGACTAAAAGGTTAGTTGTTTGTTTTTTAATGGCTTATAAGGGCCCTAAAGCTGAGGACTGAAGGCATCTGGCAGGGGTCAGCCTGCCTGCTAGAGAAGCCTGGAGAGTAAAGAAAGAAACGCTGTGAGTGGCGCTCCCAGCCCTTGACAGGCTGGCACAGGAAAAACAATCCAGGTAACTACATATTCCTGACCCTGGGGGTAACCTGAGTGCTGGGGCCTCTGGGGTCTTTCCCTGGTCCGAAGTGACCGTGTTTCCTGGGCCAGGCTGTTGCCCAAGAGCCAGGTTCTGAGGCTCTTGGTTATGTTTTCCCTGGTTTTCCTCTGTTTTCTGATTGGACAGCTCTGAGAAACAACTTGGATTCAGAGCCAAAAAATACTGTACTTGTGCCCACAGGCATACATGAAAAGGAAAGCTGCCTTTGTACCTGCTCGGTAAACAGAAGCTGCTGCTCCCCTGCCTGTAGGAATAACACTGAATGCCTCCACTGAAGCTATGGTATACATTAATCCAATCCATAAGCTTATTCACAGGCTCTAAAATCGGAAGCAGAGACACTTAATCTGTTGATTTGCCCTAACGCTGAGAGGCTTCAGAAGAGATTGGCTTCCACTGTCGCTATACCAGCTGTAACTAGCTAGTATGTGGTACGTAACTCGGACACCGAACGCAGTTCTCCTTGCTCCTTTGCCAGGTAAATCATAGGGCAAAACGCACCTACAGAAACGTTCCTTCCTAAGCGCGCCGTCCGGCACCTGCCATCGCTCCCGGTGCCGGGGCAAGCTGTAAATCCAGCCGGGGCTCAACGCCGCCGTGACCCGGGGGCGGGGCGCCCCCTGTCTCGCACCCCCCGCCCCGCCCCGCCGCCCGCTCTCGGCTCCCGGCGCCGCGGGGCGGGGCCGCTCCCGCACCACTTAAGCGCCGCGGGCGGTGCCGCGGCCGGGCCGGCCATGGAGGCGGTGCGGGAGTACGTGGGCTCGCTGGCGCGGTGAGTTGCGGGGGGCGGCGGCGGGGCCGGGGAAGAGCCGGCTCCGCGTCGCTGCGTTTGTCGGCTCCGGCTGTTCAGGAGCGAAGGGCGCTTTCCAGGCTGGGCGTGAGGGCTGGTCGCGGGGGGGCGGGGGTAAACCTGATGGACGCGGGGTGGGAGAGGCGGGCGGGCGGCTCTCGCAGCCTTCCGAGCCCCGCACGAAGGGCTGCCGAGGGACGCGCAAGCAGAAGCGTTGCGGTTTGAGCTCCTTTCCCCGGTGCGGTTGCTGGGATGCGTTCACCTCTCGGCAGGTGTGCGCAAACAGCCTGAGCGTCAGGTGCGGAGCCTCGGTGTAGTTGGTATTGTCACTTGTACTCGGTGGCAGCGGGCACCGCGTGCTAACCACATCCATAGAAGTACAGTTCTGTACGCCGTTCAAAAATGCATCTACTTCTAGATGCGGTTCTGGTATCTCTGCAGCTAATGTTTTAGCGGGGAAGGAGAGTCTGCAGCCTGGTCAGACCCTGTCTGACTAATTTCTGACTCCCTTTTTTTGCTTTGCTGTTACTGCTGTTGTCATTTGCCTGTGAACTCTAACCTCAAAACCAAACCGTGCCATATTCTGAAGCCACTCGTGGTTGTGCAACATTGATTTTTCTGAGTGAGGCTGAAGATAGTTGCACCACATTTTTAGGCAAACATATGAGGCATACTGCAAACAAAGATAGTGAAATGTATGTACAGGGCTCAAGGGAGGCTTTTAATACCTGGATTCAACAACAACAAAAAAATTCTCTCCCACCAGCTGTGAAAATATGCTGAATGGCTAGGGCAGTGTCTGCGCATCCCTGTAGCAATATTGTAGTTATACCAAACTGGACAACACACTAGAGTTTGAAGATATTTGCTCTTTCAATTATAAACATTCTTGCATTTTCCACTGACATAGCATCCTTCACTCTTCTAGGGAAGAGTTATGGATTGACTCTTTTGGCTTCAAAGAATAGTAAAACAGGAGTGGAGTTGTCTCTGTCTAACATGTCACTCAACTTTCTAATAAAGCTGACTGTACCTCAGTATGTTCCTTTCCACCACTTATTTCCTGACTTTGATTGTCTTTTAATAGGAAGTTTTTTTTGGTAACTCCAGTCTATCAGAGGATTTCCCTGCATCATGAATTGGCTTGACCGGTTTCTGAGGACAACTGCAGCAAAAAGGGATCTTTCTAGGAGCCCTGAATGTAGGCTGTCCTGTTTGAGTCTGTGGCATTTGAGGGGGAATAAAGGAAAAACAAGCTTTCAGCAATAGCATCAGAAACTGAAGGGTTTATACTCTGTTTACCTGGCTTTTTTTTAATCACACTGGCTTTTGTTTCCTAGTAAGTCTCATTAACTGAAACCTCAGCCTGCACTGGAGCCCAGACTTGCTTCATAAACAGACTTGGTTTAAAGATTATATTGATTGGTTTTATTGATATGTAGGTGAAATGGCATCAATGTTAAATAACTGTTAAATGAGACTTTGGCTTCTGTTAAGTGACTGTCTGGTGGAGCTAATGGAAGTCCTGTTTTATTATTCTTTTTGGGTTTGGGGGTTTTTCTGACTTTTTACATCTGATAGAGCTATGCAACAGTGTGAGGTGATTGATCTTTAATCCTGAAGAAAATGCTGCTCAGAGCTGCAAAACATGGCTTGTATAGTTGGCTGTGCTAATGCTGGAGGTGAACTGTGTTGGCTCAGCCCCTGCCCATGAGTTGTACACCTAACGCTGTGTATCAGGATGTATGTTTTGGCTTTTTTCTTATGCTTTGTGTTTTGTGAATGACAACTCGGCTTAAGGAATGGGAAAGAAAACTGTTCAACAGGACTGGCTTTTATTGTCCTCACAAAAAAAAAAAAATTGTCTTGGCAGTACTGTCACATATACCACTTAAGTAGCTATTCTATGTGCTAGTTTTCAAGTGTGCGAGAGGGAACAGCAGGTAACTAGCTCTGAAAGCATTGTCTCTTGAATCCTGAGTGTTGTGATTTCTAACATCAGAGTGCCCTGTGAAGAGGAGTCACCAGCCCCAAGGTAGATGAGCAGGCTTTGTATCTGAGGAAAAGACTTGAGTGATTCACAATGGGACCTGCCCACAGACCAGTGGGGTAATTGGGAGACTTAAGTCAGTGAAGAGATTAACAAACATGCCCTGTCCTAGTATGCCTTCCTTTTGTGAAGCTTCAATATCTTTGTCAGTGCTACTCTGTCACCTTGTCTTCCTCCCTGGTCTTTACCCTTCTCCAGGAGGAAAGTGCTTGTTAGCCCTTTAATTTGAAACAGTGCCTGTGTCCTGAAAACCATACTGACTGTTCATCGTCGCAAGCTTTGTTACAAGAAGGACAGACTTCCGCCAGCTGTATGTATATATATGCAAACTGTTGAAAGCCTGGGACCTAATGGTTAGATAGTACTACCAAGAAAGTAGTAGCTTGAGCTAGAATAAAACTGTTGAACATCCCCCTCCTTTAAAAAACTAAAAGCTCCAATAATGCTGAGGAGTTTCTGAAGAAGGTAGACTTTGGTGTACAGAGGAAAGGCAATAGCTCAAAGCCCTGTAGAAAGGCAGTTCAGATAGTTTCAGCAATTAATTTATTTTCTGCTTTCAATCTGACCAGTCACAAAAATGACTTTCTGCGCATCCCAAGAATATGCCTAAAGACCAGAGAAGAGGATTGGAAAAAATAGTTATTCTCCCTAATTAATGTGGACTTGCACGAAAGGTGTGACTGGGATGTTATTAGTTGAGTAACTTTATACCATTTCATCATTGTTCTAGGAATCCCTGTATTCATTCTCTGGCTGCAGAAAGAAACTGACATTTCACTCCCTCCCTGTGAAAGTCTCCGAGAGTAGACTTTCCTACATAAAGTTGACCTTTTATACCTATTTGGGAGAACAAATGGGGGTGCATCCCTTTCCCACCCCCTGTGCCATTTGGTATTAAGGAGCAAAAGGTATACAGGTGGTAAAGTCCAGGAGTGTGGGAGACAAAATATTGTCTCCCTTCTTAAAAGACTTCTTGGAGATCAGTCCTTTCTGGGTGTTGTGTGGAGGGTGATTTTTGGCAAGCTGGCTATTGAATTAACCAATGTAATGTGGCAGCAAAAAGCTGTTGCTAGGTGTAGATGGGAGCAGGTCTGTACCTTGGTGTGGGAGTAGGCAATTACCAGTACTACGCCCTCAGTTTTACCTAAAGGAACCTAAACAGTCACTATTAAAACATGTGATTGCCTAGGAAAACTTCAAACACTTTTAGGAAGTGGTTTAAATTCTTCCAGCCTCTCTGGTGGCCTGCTCCAACACAATGCATTTATGAACTTTGATCTTAATTTTCATTTCATTTAACTACTTTTGGTACGTTAGGGCACAAACGAGTCTTGTTTTGTGATTTTTTTTTTCAAAACTGGTTGAAGCTTCATAGGCTGTAGATACTATTTAAAAGATAAACAACTTGGCTGTTTGAAAGTCAAGCATAACTGTATCAAAAAGCTCCGCTTGCATTCTGATGCAAGGTGGTTTGAATTTGGGTAATAGGCTCAGTTTCCTAAAGCAAACTCATTTCTTCAACTAGCTGAAAGTAGTCTTGTGTGTTATCTCATTGAGTGCTTCTCTTGCAGGTAAAGAGAATGACCTAAGTGGCTGAATGCAGCAAGAGCTGCTGCCTTTCTAATTCAGTGTTAAAACCTGTCAGCCTCACTGTAACCATGACCTTGACATCAGTTGAGCTAGGGGTAGCCCACATCTGCTTGAAACGTTCTTAATTTCAGAAGTGTTTTCAAATGTCACTGGCAAAAGGAAGTTTAGATATATGCCTGTAGGGCTATGTAGTATTTAGTTTTGAAAGCAAGTTCCATGAGTCTAATGTGACCTGTGAATTACTTGTATAACGCGCTTACATCAATGAACTCAACAGTCCTACTTCTCACAGTACTTGACATGACTATTTTTATAACTATGCTGAATTTTTATTTGTTGTAGATCTTTGGTATCCATGGGAGCATCTGTGGGAGCAGTAACAAAACAGACCCTGTTCCCTTCTCTCATGCCTGCAGGGCGACCCTTCCGCGTATCAAATGCCTCCAGAAGCAGCCGGAAAGGAATTGTTGCAAGCAGTCTACAAGAGCTCATCAGCAAGGTATAGCAAACATTCCTACTCTGGATGAAACTTATAGTGAAGTACGGTATCCCAGAAAGGCAACACACAGACTCTTGTTCTTCTAAAAATCATTACTTGGGAAGTTCAGGAGGATGTCAGATAAGCCAGTCTTAATATGAAATGATGGCCCTTTTTTGAATGCTAAAGTCTACTGGTTTTTTGCAGACTTTAGATGCCTTCCTTATATCTGCTGGGATAGTTACTCTGGTTCTGGAGGAAGATGGCACAGTTGTGGACACAGAGGAGTTCTTCAAGTCCCTGGATGATAATACACACTTCATGGTTCTAGAAAAAGGACAGAAATGGACCCAAGTAAGTGTTGACTACCTCTCTCTCACTTAGATAGAAGTGAATGGAAGAATGCCTGTGGCCGCTGTAATTGTTGGGAAGAGGAAATAAACTTCCCTTGAAGAAGGCAAGGTATCAACTCCTTGCTAAGCTTTCCTGGAGGACAAATCAAGTTCTTCTTTTTTATTGTCCCTTGCTTGGACATAGACCTATTGTCAAAAATCTGCCAAGAATTGAAATTAAACATTACAATGGAAAAGAATTACAGGGAAAATCCGCTGCTTTTGGAGAGCTTCAGAAATAACATCGGTTTTGAGCCTTTTTGTAACATAAAGAAAATAAGGACTTTGACTGCGTGAGGTAAAAAACACGATGTCTTTTAAAGATTAGCTTTTTTTAGGGGGGGAAATACCAAAATTAAGTCATGTAAAACAAGTTTTGCCTTGTGAATGCAGTAATCGTTTAGTGAAGGTTAGAAAAATGCCTGTGTTTAGTCTTGGAAACAGCTGAAAGATGTCATTAAAACCTGATGTTAATCTACATGCTTCAAGATATTTTTAAGAGCCATTAAGACTGGCTAGCTTTAGCCTTCTGATTGTATCAACTTGGTGTTCAATTTGTGGTTTGGGGGGGGGGGGGGAATAGCCATCTATTAATGTTAATAAGATAGTCAAATTCCTAATTGTCTTTCCATAGGATAGTTGTTTCTAGAAAGCTAGCATTAAAATTTCTTCTACCAGGTGCAGAGCTAGCTGAGGAGCTGTAAGCAGGTCTACCATTTTTCTGTTTGTACACAGATGGCTCAATTGTGTGGCCCTGTTCTCACAGTCTCCTGCTGTGGTGTGGACAGTTTGCATATTTTTCCCCAAGATACCTCACTGGTTTATCAACCTGCTGCATCTGGGCCCCGAGCTCCAAAACCAGAATAAAAGTTGCAGCCAGAGTATGACTCCACGTTGCTCCTTTCCTCTCTGCCCTGTGTCCTGTCTGACATGGCAGCAGAACAAGTTTGAACGTTGCCCCCTCTTCAGGTTGTGCTGAATGACAGCAGGAGGGCTGCTGCAGCTTCACAAATCACTGAAGTTGTAGCACAAGCGCTATCGTGCTTTAACCAAATATTCTGGGTGCTAGTGGGGGTGGGTGGGATGGGAGGGACATGACACACATGCTACCAAGAATGCCAGCTACTTGTACATATCCAAAACTGTTGTTGATAGGGGGCCCTTTTGCTGGAGCTCAGAGGCTATCAAAGTAAAACAGGCATAAAATTGCTGGCTAATGATATACTACAGTGTTTAACTTGGTCTGACTTATCATGGCACTGTCTGAGTGCTGGGGTGACAAGTACAAAAAGTCTTACACAACCTTATTGCTTCATTTAGCATGCAAAAAACAGCTTGGCAGCTGCCAAGTGGTTAACCTTGAGCACAACACGCTGAGCAGACAGAGTATCCCATCTACCCACTAGATGTCTCTATAAATATGGTTTGTCTTTACCATTTTCTTGAAGCAAGTGATCCTGAAAGCCTCACTGTCAGCCCTGAAGCAGACAAGTCCTGCTTTCAATAAAGGAGGCTTGGATTTAAGGTGGAAGATGACTTTCCATGTTCCTCTTCCTTTGTTTTTTCTCTTAAACTCAGTATTAAACCCCAGGCCTAATCAGTAGTGGTTCTCTCCCCATCTTACTACTTTAGTAGGAAGAAAGAGAAATGTTAAGAGCCAGGATTTGAAGTCTGGACCTGACTTTTCACAGGTGTCATCTTTGCAGCTGTCTCTAAAGAGTTCTCATAAGTAATGTATTCCTTTGTAAGCAGAGGAACCTAATGTCATCCTAGTTGTTTGGTGGCCCGTTTCAGTACAGATTAACTGTGCTACATGAGCTGGCAACTGGAACATACCAGGATACTTAAACGGCAGGAACACATTACCTGTGGCTTCAGTATATCTGAAGAAAGAACTCAGGAAAGAAATATTCAGGAGGTGCTATGTCACTCTAGAACTTCTGTGTCTGTTTGGAATAGCCTCAGAAGCCTGGTCAAGACTTGAACAAAATTATATAAACTATACACTTTTTTTTTCCTCTGTGCTAATGCTCTTTAATTTTGGTTTAGAATTGATCAAGAGCTAGCCCCAAGACTGGAATAAGCAAGCTCTTTCTAAAGAGCTGCGCTGTTAATGATTGTTTCACTTAATTTCACTTTGGTTCATGGTAAAAACTGTTGTTCCCTCTTTTTAAATTAGACAAGAAATGGAGTTGCTGCTGTGAGACAAAAGAAGAAAATGGGAGTAGCTAACATCACGTTTGATCTGTACAAGCTGAACCCTAAGGATTTTATTGGCTGCTTAAACATCAAGGCAACCTTTTATGAGATTTACTCTGTCTCATATGATATCAAATGTATGGGAGCAAAAAGCATATTGCGGTAAGTGTTTCCACTATGGATCAGGTGTATGCGTTAATATAAAAACTGTGTTTGCTTATTGCTTCTGTGAAGCAGGTGTATTTATAAACTTGGTATTTTTACTAATTCTTACATACTGGCTAATATGCTGAATCTTCCTTTGTAAGGTGGATAGCTGACTTGTAAAAGACTTACCATAGCTTTTTATGGTGGAATCTTAAATTTCCTCCAAGGCAAAAATCTTGTCAGATTGTGTTTACTGCAGAGGTTTAGGTAGTGTCTTTGTTTTCCTGAGAGAATTTCCCCAGATTTCTCTGACTCGTTTGAAGAACACAGGAAACTGAGGAAGAAGCATTGGACTCTTTGAAGGGGGGACTTCAAAGGGATGAAATGAAAGGAATTTGAGATCTAATGCCAAGAGATCTTAAAGCTTGCTCAGGCTTTTCAATACCTGGCTGCCAAATTCACCACCTGAGCTACATGGAAGCAAAGGAAAATGGAAGAGAGATGACATAGTCTAAATGTCTTAATGTGAATTTGTTGTCTGTAGTAAGACTGATGTCACTGTTTCAAGCTAGCTGTTCTCTAAGCAAACTAACAGAGCCTATCAAGGCCCACTGTGTCGTGCAGGACTAATCTGTGGTGCGTTGCGAGTTTGATAGAACTGGCTGTTGGGAAATGCTGTGTTATGCAGGGGCAGAATAATACCTGTCCTTTCCACTGCTTTCAACAGTGTGTTGAAAGTCTGTGCCTTGTCAAAGCCAGCTGTGTCCTACCCTGGTTGAAGAAAACTTGTAAGTTCAAACACCTTCCCAAAGGTGCCATATGTTGACAAGTGTTTAAGCTGCAGCCCTGAATTTCTTTCTCAGACCTTCCAAATTCTAGTTGAGACACAACAGTGTAGTGTTGCTGCATCTTAATACTTGAGGAACAGATCTGCCTGTACAGAACAAACAGATGTACATGCCAAAAGTGAGGCTTTCACTTCCTCTGAGCAACTTGTAGTCTTTAGTTTGAAGTCTTCATATAGTTCCTTGTCTCATGATGCAGGTATTAAGTGTTGTAATGCTAATCTTGTTCCCTGTCTTTTGGCCTGACTGACCTCTTCCACTCTGCTTAGGTGGTCCCTTGCTTAATCTTTCAGGCTACAGCTGGTGTGATCATAAATGAGACTCGTGCTGCAGTGATTATCCAGCTATATACTATGCCTTCCTGTACCAATGACTTCCTTAGCCTTTCTTCAAAGCAAAGGTTTACCCTTGAACAGCTGCACTGATCTAGTTCCTATGTTTGTCAGGTCTCTTGGGCCAGAACAAATTTTGAGTTCTGGCTATCTACTATGGAGATGAGTATCAGCACTGTAACTTGCACTGCTAAGGAGAGTTTGAAGTGACAGTTCTGTCTCCCTGCCAACACAGGGCAGCTGGTGAGAAAGAAGTGGTGCCGGCAAACAGCTGAAGTAGCTGTGGAGTTCTTTTGGAAGCACTGTTATGTTAGAGTTGAGCTGTAAGAAAAGTGCCAGGGTCAGGTTGGGAAAATAGTCAGCTAGGAAAGAACAGGGGTGACAGAAGAGATAACCTTGGGTACTCTTGAACACAACAGTGAGGTGGCCTGTCTCAACTTGCTGTTGAAACTGGAGACAATGTTAGGTTCTTGTAGTCCCTGTGCTAATGAGTTCCAAATTAACTCTGCCCTCTCCCTGAGCCTGCTTGCAGAGTGTGAAGGGAAGGGACTGTAAAACACTGCAGTTGTTCATTGGTGGGAGGGGCTCAAAGCTTGCCAGATCCTGGTTAGTGTATTTCCCCTAATGGTTTCTCCCTGTAGTGTCCAACTGAAGGATTGAATGTCCAGTTCAACAAATAACTTGCTCCATGGCTTAAGTGACAACTGCTCTGGTGTGCAAGTGACACACTGCAGCTGCTCAAAAGCTGGGTACCAGGTGCAGCTTTCCTTACAACTGTAAAGCTCTTTGGCCTGTGCTGTCTGGTGGAGGAAAGGACATACTGAAATGGCACGTGTGGGAAGCACAAATAAGGGTACAGTGCTTTTCAAAGGCTTCCCAGGCTCTGAGTACAAGGTGTTCTGCTCTTTTGAAGCATCAGATTTTGACTGCAAACCTTCTTTCATCATGGGGGGGTGTAATTAATGTTTAAGAAGAAGACTTTGCCTTCTCTGTTAGAGCTCAAAGGAGAAGTAAGTAGTAGCAGAGGGTTCACAGCTGCACGTTTTCTCAGACAAGAATTAAGATTATCTTCCCCCTTTTTTTGCAGAAGAGGAATGCTGGTGTGATTCCTGCATCTTCAGGAACTGTTCCCTTTCCACTTTTGGAATGGTTCCAGTTCTTGTGCCACTTCCCCAAAGTCTCAGCTTCATACTTGTGAGGGCCCACTTAACTTCTGGGGGATGAGGCTTGAATATATAGCTCTTGGTACTGATGTCCCTGTTGTTTCTTGGAGAATGGGAGGAAGACACAGCTATAAGTTGAATAAATGACCATCCAAATACAATGATCTCTTTTCCTCTACAGTCCTGCAGTGATCTGCAGCTTATATGGTAGACCTCTGATGTAAGCACGTGATCTTAGTTTATGGATCTGTACTGATTCTTACACGGTATTATGTATTCGAATGCTGGTACTTCCTAAATCTTTAAAAAAATAGAATAGCTGTGAACTGAGAATTCTTAAGGCTTGCAGCTTGGACAGCATTAATTTGCCTGGCTTCACTTGTTTTGCTGCTGGGCATCCACTGTAATATGATTGCTCAGCTTCAGATCTAATCAACTTTGATCTGTAGCTTGGGGATGCTGGCAGTGTTATACTAGTAAATGGCCTAAAAGTGAAACATGAGGTGGATTCATGCTGCAGGAATGCTGCTGGGCTGTCAGGCAAAGTTGTCTTCAGTGGTGCTCTAGTAGTTTGAGTGATGTCTTTGCAGAAGGCCTGTAAATGGCTAACAAGATGACAGCCTGCTCTGTTAAATGTGTTTTCTGATCCTGCCAACATGTCAATGGTTTTCATCAGTGGCCACAAGTATTTTTTTCTAATGATGGTACAAAAATTACTAGCTTCTGAGAAGTGAGAAGGAATGAGAGTTTTAAATATATCTACCTAATTCATCCTAAAGGTGTTGTGGGTGGGGAGAAAGGGGTAATGTCATCCTGATACTGATTTTTGGTTTGTTTTTTTTTTTTTCTAGGAAGGTGCTTCAGCTGATGTCCCATGCAGCACAAATAACTGGACAGTTTCTTCTGTATACTGGAACATATATGTTGCAGTTGATGGGTGAATATGACGAAGATGGCGCATGTACAACAACATCAAGGCGGCAGTAGTGAGCACAGCTGCACTTCTGATACCGGATCCTTTTGCTTAGACATTTTCTTGCCCAGTTTTGATTGTAATGATGTTATAGTAGGGGGATGTCCACTGATGTGAACTAACATTTTTCCCATTTGGGAATTCTTGTAGGCCTTAGTCATAAAATAAGTATTGGGTGTTCACAGGCTCTTAACACAGCAAGAGGATGGGTGCCTAATGTCTGAGAATTTGGCAGAAGGAGAGAGGGCAGGTTTTTGCCCCAGCAACACCAAATGGAGACTAAGTATACTTAGAAATTGCATGCTTTGTAACCAGTGGAATATTTCTTGCATTGATCAAAACGTAGTTTGATTGGGGTGTTTTTCGTGGCTGTCTACTTGCCTTCTGAACGGACTGGGCTGTAAGGTGGAGGCACTGTGGGTTTTTTGTTTTAATCCTTAACAGTGCCCAAATACAAAGAAGGGAAGAAATACAAATTGGTGCCCAACTGGTATTAGGGTACAGAAGGGTGAAGTGTACTTATTTACTCCTGCTAATAATAGAACTACACAATACAACTGAATCTTGGTCCAGTAACTGACTACTTTCATGAAGTCTGGTTGGAGAAAGTACAACTACTAAGCAGAAGCTTAAAACTTAGCCTTGTTTCCCTTAAAACAACTAACAACATTTCATTATATCTCTATATTTTTCTTCAAATCTACAGAAAGTTCAGGTTAGTGTAGCTGATACCAGTTGAAGAACCTGATATATTTAATGGCTCTCATATCCAGTTCTGCCTGAAATAATGAATAACTTGCCATAGTTTCATTAATATGGCTTACAAGCAACCTGCTGAAGCTTCCTTCAGGGATTAAACAATCACTTCTTGAGGTTTTTACTGTTTAGTCACAAGATGACACTACATCCCAAGTTGTACTTGAGGTACATGTAAGAGATGCTGGGTTTTGATGCCCCTGTGTTCAGGGGAGAGCAGCAGGACACCAGCTAGTCTTGTGTGATATACGTATGTTCTAAACTGGGTATCTGTGTTTTGATAGTCTCCCAAGACAAGCTATATTAAAGGGAAAAGTTTTTAATCTTTAGGTAGAATGGTCCGTAATGTTTTCTACAGTTTAGCAAACTGCTAGTGTGGCCAGCTTCCAGTAAACTTTGTTCAATAGGGTAGAAAACTGGAAAATGAGCAGTGTTAGGCATCTTGCATCAAAATACAAACTCCCATTGCTGAAGGGAAAAAGCCCGGCTTTGATTGTTCCTAGGTGTGGCTTTTGAGGTTTCCATTTGTTTGCTCATGAAGAATTTTAGTAAGTTGTTATAGTCTTGCTTAAGACTGAAAGCTGTTAAGGAGATGGCAGATACAGGTAAATGTGTCTGACCTGACAGCAGGTGTCACCTAGGAGGAAAAGCTCTGGTGCCAGTGAACAAGTGGGGCAAGGGAAGAAAGTAGTGGGAATGAAAGGGAAAGACCAGTGTGGACCTCACAGTGCTTACCATGCCTTTCCTGAGATGGGAATCCATTAGCTATGTGCATCAACTGCACTGATCAGTTGGAGGAAAACCTAATCTGCTGAAAGAGAAACAGGTAGACTGAAAAGACCAAGTGTTATGGTTGGTGGGAATTATTCTGATCTGTCAGTGGTCTGTTCACTTCAAATGTCACTAGTATGTGGCAATGTTGTTTTTGCTTTTATCTGCAAATTTTACCTTCATGTGCTTATTTTTACCTTCTCTTTGTGGATGTGACTTAGCCAGCTGGTGTTGTGTCTTTCAAATCACTCTTGTGATGAAAAGCAGCCCAAATCCCAGTGTTAAAAGGGCTGATGGACACAAATTCAGTAGGTCTCTGCCTGTCTCTTCAGTAGTGGTATTAAAAATAAGTAGACAGCTAAGAAAACCCTTAGATTTTTTTTTTCCTGATTTCTGTTGTTTCCCATCTACTTCTGAGTGTTTGCTGGAGAAGGTGGGAGGGCACACTGCCTGAGACAAGGGGAGGACTGGTTCTTTCCTAATTTCTCACAGGAAAGAATGCCTGTAGCTTGCAGAACTGTCAGGTTTCCTTCAGAAGAAAAACTATTTTGTGAGTAGTGAGAGAGTTTATATTAAAATGGAAGGTTTATACTTCATCTGTATTGTTCTTGACACCTTACACACACGCCTCTATTTTTGCCATGATAATTGTAGGCCAAAGTCTTTCTGCCCCTATCAAGAAATTGCATTTAACTGTTGCAGTGCAAGGAGTTTGTCATTAATTCTTTCAGTTTTTAATGACTACTTACTCTGTTAAAACAAACCCACCTCATGAAAGCAACTCCATGTAATGGTCCTAAAAATATTTATGTTGCTAACATTAAACCTCAACAACTTGCATAGTTCAGTATTACTTTGTGTGAATTCTCTTCAACATCTATAATACAAAAGCTTTTGCAAGTCTTAACTATGCAGATCTCAAATTCCAGCCTTTTATAGCCGGGGCGATTGTTACAGAACTAACATTCCGTGGTTTCCAGTGGTCCTATCAGAGAAACTGGTGTGATCTAAAATGCTAGCTTGGTATGAACTTGCAATGTTTTTAGGCAGCTTCTTTAACAGCTTAGCACTTGAGCTGCTGAAGGACATGTGAGGTGCAAGGTCTCTGCCTCAGAGCATCTCCCTCTAATTCAAAATGCAAACAGTGGAACAAAGTAACTGAGCTTTGATATTTTCTCAAAATGGGAGAAGTGTCTTAGAAGCTGTAAGTGTCAAATGTTTCATTGCTTCTGAATCGGGGCTATGCCACAGGCTCAGTATTTGGGTGGGCGGTATTTGCTACTATACCAGCTTCATTCCAGAGATAAAGTTTTGGCTGTGGGTCAGACTAGTGGAGTTCGTCATTCTCAGAGTTGCAACCAGTTTGACTTTTTTTTTCAGACTGCTTAGGAAGCATAGCTTTTACTTCAGCTGTATGTGGTACACAGAAAAGAACAACTTCAACATTATCTATCTTTCATAAAATTATATAAAAGTAGCATACAATATCTAGCAAGACACAGGAAAAACTAAAAGCATAGGCTTTTAACTGCGGGTATGTAGAGAAGAAGCTAACTTTTCTAGTTGACATTTTCGGCTTTAATTTATTTTTCAGTAAACTCTGTTAATCTGCACTTGTTACTGTTGCAGTCAGTTGGTAGCAGTGATTGCTTGAAGGTGTGAAACATGTTTACTGCCTCCTGGTTTGCAGTGGTGACCCTTTTTGCCTGTTGCTTTGCATCACTTACTAACAATGCACCAAGTCATACTCTCTAGTTACCAAAAAAGGAATTTTCACTGAAGTACTCTCTTGTTGACTCAGGCACAGTTCATGCTTTGCAGGCAAAACAAAGTTGCTGTCTTTATGACTAGAATGAAGAATCTAGTAGCTTTTGTTTGCAATTTATCATTATTTCATTTCCTTCCTTTCATAAATCGACAAAGCTGTTGCTTTCTTGCACCTTCCTATTCTTTCAGGAGGAATAGAATTAAAGCTTTTCTGTACAGAGGGAGAGGAAAAGGCAGGGTCTGAATTCCTTAAACAATTTAGAATATGCCCTAGGAAACATCCTGAATACCTTCCCTACAGAGAAGGGAAGGGTAAAGAAAGGAAAATGGGACTTTGAGCTGAAAGTTTTTTTTCAGTACAGTGAGTAGAGAAGTGTTAACAACTTAGGAAATATTTGTAAGTCTGAATATTAACTGTGAAGATAACTACATTTGATCACTTGTAACTGACTAGAATTATAACTCTAAATCATTTCAGCATGCTGCTTCCTGAGATAGGACTTGAACTAAAGGCACAAGCTTCCTTAAAAACAAAAAACTTTAAAACCAAAGTATATTTTTTACTTGATGCCTCAAGTTTTGCTGAAGGTATTAATGTGATTAACAGCTTCAGTTATGTATTAGTATCCTTGAGGGGTTTAGAGTTAATAACTGCTTTCTCTACCTTACCTTGCGATATATGCAGTGAAGACATTTATATACATGAGGATTGCTATTTTGCTAAGGGAAAAGATAGTATTTTACCACTTCACAATTTTCAAGATCAGTTGTTTAACTTGCTATGAAAATTGAAATGGGTGAGAATTGTCAGTGATGGCAATATTTTTCTGATGTGTGGTGCCAATTATAAGAAACACTGTCCATGAATGAATAAATAAAATCAAATGGTGGCTTTGGATGTTGTCTCTGTTAATTTCCTGAATAACTTATTCCTGAAATCATAGATGCTGATGGACCTATGGTCTGGCACAGACAGTTTCCAAATGCTGCACTGCAGCAGTGAAGTAACTGGATACTATTACATGGCTCTGAACTCTTAACTCTTTACTGCTGACTCAGTTTCTGGCCTCAGAGAAACCCTGCAAACTGTTTCCTTTCCATCTTTTACCAAAATGGCAAAAGACTACAAACTACTGAGTACAGGAGAAAGAAGGCTTCAGCAACCTTTGGTTTTCACCAAATACTGTAAGGATCAAGGACCTCTCTTTCTAATGCCTCATGAAAACTCCCTACAGTCATTTACCTACAGATAGAGTAGTACACAGTTGATTGCAGGGAAATACGACTTTAGTGAAATATTAGGTTTGTCTAGTTCGGGATTACCTTAGTCTTCAGTGTGCTCAGTCTAGTGCATTTCTAGCTAGTAAGTACATCCTGTACTTGGCTTAACGGACAGTTTTTCAGAACTTGAGTACTGAGCACTTCACCTGTTGTGGGAAAGCCAAGGTCTGATTTCTTGCATTTCTTGCTGTGGAAAAGCACAAAATGGCAGCATAGTGGGTTTAGTGGCAAGGTGTTGGCAGTTGCGGGGGGGTGAAGGGATGCTGTGGGAGTGGTTTCTATGAGTACGGACCAGGTGCTGCCTCTGCATGGTACGGAGCTGCTTCCAGCAGGCTCCAAATTCCCCAAAGCTGAGCCCCTCAGCCAAGTTGGTGGTGCCTCTGTGGAAGCATATTTAAGACAGGGTAAAAAGCTAAATGCTGTGCAGCAGCTGTGAGAGAGGACTGAGAAAAATGTGAAAAAGCCCTGCAGACACAAGGTCAAAAAAGAAGGAAGGGAAGGAGGTGCTATAGGTGCCAAAGCAGAGCTTCCCCTGCAGCCTGTGGTAAAGACCACTGTGAAACACATTGCTCCCCTGCAGCCCACAGAGGACCACACCAGAGAAGATATCCATGCTACAGGCCATGGAGCATCCCACGCTACAGCAGATGGACATGCCTTGAAGGAAACTGCAGCCCATGGAGACCCTACTCCTGGCAAGACAAGCCCGTGCAGGAGCAGGTTTTCTGGCAGGACCTGTGACCCATGGGGGACCCACACTGGAGGGGTCTGCTGCTGAAGGGCTGTACTCCATGGAGAGGACCCATACTGGAGCAGTTCACACTAGAGCAGAGGAAAGGTGTGAGGAGAGCAGCAGAGAGGAACTGTTGTGAACTGACTGTGACCATCATTCCCCTGTGCTGCTTGGGGCCATGGAGAAGGAGGTAGAAGATTTGGGAATGATGGAATGAAGTTGAGCTTGGGAAGAAGTGGGAGGGGAAGGTGGTTTTAGTGTTGTCTTTGTTTCTCACTATCCTATGTTATTTTTAATTGACAATAAATTAAACTGATCTTCCCTGAGTACGATCTCTCTTGCTGGTGTTGGTAACTGATGAGTGATCTCCCTGTCTTTATCTCAACCCACAAGCTTTTTCATCTTATTTTCTCTCCTTGTCCTGTTGAGGTGACAGAGTAATAGATTGGCTTGGTGGGCACCTGGCAGCCAGCCAAGGTTAACCCAACACAAGCACAAAACACTAAAAGTAAAAATAAGCAAAAAACAAGCTGTCTGTGTTATAGGTGACTAGTAAAATTGGAAAAAAAATCTTTTGGAGTATTTTCTGAATGGTTTTTCACAGCTGTGTTTGCAGGGACAAAATCCAGTCATACATAGGACAAGGTTCATCTTTTCAGTTGTCATGATACAAACTATTTACTAACCTCAATATTAAGCACGGTTTGTTTAAGGTCACCCATCAGTCTGAATCATTCATAGCAGGCCCCATTCCTAATATATACTTGGTTAGGAATATTTATTAATAAATGTTGTCACTTGAAAGAGAAACTATTTCACTTGAAATAGTACCGTTGTTTTATAAAACAGCTGATGAAATGCAACGCTAGAAATACAGTATGTCTTACTAGAGCCTAGAATCAGGATAATGCATTCTATGCAGTTCTAACATAAAAAGTTGATTCATCATCAGTTTTATACAAAGTTTACTTTAATAATTAGCATACATTATGTATAGATTAGGTTTTGGTTTTTTTTTTCTTGAGTAATATAACTATTGTCAAGTGTTGGTTGTGGTTCTGTTGTGTGGTTAAAAAAAAAGAAGCTTAGATACTCAGACAACTGCATTTAAGAAAACAGTAGCTTAATGATGTAGGTAGTCTATTATAGACCCAGAGAAATCTCAGACATCTAAGAAGTCCTTTAAAGTCTTAAAGCTAGGTATAATTATTTCTGATGTATTTTGTAATTAACTGTGGAGTCCATAATCCTTTATGTTAAAAGCACTTCTAATTACAAAGTATCTTCCCATGCATAAGTACATGACTTGGTTTGATGCTGCTGTCTATTAAGTAGTGTTTTCAAATACTCTTCCCCATCACAAAAATCAGGAAAGAATAATCAAGAAAATGATAAGTAATCTTATTTAAGGGCTAATGATTTTTTTTACTGAGCTAGATAAACTGAAGTCTACAGCATTCTCTGTTTTATTCCTGAAAAGCTAGAGTGCAAATGGCATCATTTCAGTGATTCCCAAACCAAATTTGCTTAATTTAGGCCCTCTCCCAGGTGCAGCTTTCCTGCTTTTGTGCCCACTTGGGGAAGTTGTCTAGAAAAACTGCCTAAACAGTTGCAGAATATTGTTCTAATCTGCTCTTGACTCCCTGAGTGATCAAACTTTCCAACAAAAGTCACTATCTTCCAGAATAACTGATGTGTTTTCAGAGACAATTGATTATTCAACAATAACCCCATTTCATCTGAAATCAGAAATTGCTAAACAGTTGCTGCAAATAGTTAGCTGTTCTGGTCTCCCAGAAAAGCCACTTAATCTTTGGATGGGATGATCAAGCTGGTTTTCTTCACCATTATAAACATTTTCTGCAAACTACATTGAGATCAGAATTTCATCTAGATAAGAAAAGTACAGTCTTGCTTCTGTGACCACTGAATTCAGTAAACAATTATCTCAATTCCTCCTATGTCCTGGCCCTGACATCATACTGTGTTTAATTTTCACAAGAGTTGTGATCAGTGAAAACAAAGCAGGTTTTGTCACTAGCAGCATTAACAATGACTAAAGGAAGTAGTAATCTAAGGGATAATAGTTTTGTTTCCATGACTTCTACTTCTCCAAAGGGTTGGGTATTTGGGTTGGTTTTTGGGTTTGGGTTTTTTTGTTTGTTTTTTTTTTCTTTTGATGGTTGGTTTCGGTGTTTGTTTTTTAATTTCTTTCCCCAGAAAATTCCAACTGCTACATTCTGCTTTTCACTTAGAAGCTCCCAGCACTTCTTGCACTGCTTTTGTTTGCTTTCATCTAAACCATTCTCTGTGTCTGGAGCCATTACCTAGGTGCCACCAGCTTCAAGCACTCAGTTTCTTCTGCTATTTTTCTGTGCCTTGCTCTGGTGACCCCTTTACACATGCAAACTGTTACATTGTTCCAGTTGTGGCCTTCTATCACCTTTTTCAGATTCCCTTTGGCCACATTCAAACTAAAAATACTTAAATGACCCGTGGGGGAGGGGGGAAGGCAGGTGTTCAAGCAAATGTAACTGTCTTGCTCTATCTGTGGTTCATATAAAGTCTTTTTATATAGAGATGGCCAGCCTCCTTGTTTATGTAGCATTTTTAGCATAATTGTCTTTCACACTGACCAAACTGGGGTCCTGAGAGTAAAGCTTTTGATTAGTTAGAGCTGCACCCTATTCCTGACAGATCATAGAGGCCACATAAAGTCCCTATTCAGTAAGGAGGGACAAGACACCGCAATGAAATCATTTTACACAACAGAGATGTATCTTTCTGCAAATCTTCCATGCGCAGGCAACAACTGTGTCTCCACACCCTTCCTGCAAAGCAAAGGCATTCAATTGTGCAGTCAACATATATTGTAACCCCATATCCTCATGCATTCTAGTACACTGTTTAACAAGCGGACCGTGAAACAGATTATTCACTAGGGGCGAGCAGTGGATTGAGTCCTGGCCATGGGCCAGACTGACATCTTACATTCTTAGCATTCATAAGCCTTTAAATCATTAATATGGTAATGCTGCTAACAGGCTGCCGTCCAAGGCAACCAGGCGTACACTCTCAGTCTCACTGCTGCAGAGTGGTTTTCTAAAAAAAACCAACAAACAGATCAGTTCTCTGTGTGTAAATGTTGTCTTCCCCTCCTAATTCCCAACTGGTAGCTCTCAGAGTACCCTGCTCAGAGGAGGAGGATGTTTCAGCTGTTTTTGTGCGTTCAGTACCAGACCACATTCCTTCAGAGGCTGTACCCCCCCACCCTTGACAGTATTGCAGACTGCACTGTTAAAAATAAACCAGGCTTTGTCCAGTCGTAGCTTCTGTTGTACTGTTCATCCTGGGGCTGATGGACTTGTGAGGAATGGTGCTCTTCACCTTACAAATGTAACCTGGGAGAATCATTTATGAAGCAGGCTGGAAGTGGTGTGCTGATTTGGTTTGGACATATGTGACATATGAGTAGAACCTACACTGGTGAGAGAAGGGTGGCGGCCAGGAGCCACTCACCACCCAAGAAAAAGGGTAAGAAAGAAAACTGTGACTCACCTGTGAAATCCAAGACCTGACCTGAGCAATTTATAATTTATTTTAGCTGCAAAACTACTCTTACACACAAGTGTTTTTATCGGTGAGATGAATCACTTTTACTTGGAAAGCTGCACATTTCATTTCAAATACATGTTTTGCTTAGTGTTAAAAAACTGATAGTCTAGACAGAACTCCAACCCTTTGTCTTAGAGGTCTATTGCTTTTTCTTTTTTCTCAGGGAATAAACCCACAAAAAGTTAGTTTGTGGAATACAACCTACACCTATCCTTTCCCCGCTTCCCCTCCCACATGCTGCAGTACAGATCTCTGCTGCAAGGTGTTTTACTCAAGAGTGTTAGGGAGACTGAGCTGGATGGGATAAAATGTAAGTGCTCTTCTGCTGTAACAACAAAAGACAGGAAACAAAGTTTGATCAGATCTATTGGTTGTGCTTGGACGTGATCAACTTAGTTCTAAATGATCTGGGGAAAAAAGTAATGAACTGCTGAATCTGTTTGATTGCATAAAAATCTTCAGGACAGTCAAAACTGCTAACGGATTGCGTTTCAGAAGCATTTCATTATAGTGATTTGAATAAAAAATCACCTGATGAAATGTAATATCCATAACTGCATAACACAGGGAAAAACAACTCTGTGCTGCAGTGAAGGGATCTGATTTAGCTGTCACTGCTCTCAAAAGACATCTTGGAAGTAGTGTGGATAGTTCAATGAAAAAAAAGCTCAGCAGCAATCAAGAGGGCAAACACAACATTAAGACTTACTAGAAAATAAAGACCAGGACCATCCTATATCACTGCATAAATCAATGGCCATGATTTGAATACTGTCACTCTCATTTCACAGAGGCTGCAGCAGAGCTAGTACACATAGAGAAGGGTGATAAGCAAGGACTATCACAGGAGTGACATGTTCCCCTCAAACAGATTAATTAAGCTAATGCTTTCAGCTCAGAAAATGTTGGACAGATAGGGAAAGAAATACTAATACAAAACAAATACTAAAACCTTCACCTTACAACACACAGGTACAATGGTCATTAAGAACTGTTAGTCACTGTTTCTCAGAATAGAATTATGGTGAACCAAACTAAAGCATAAGCTTTAAAACAGAAAGAAGTACTTTGCAGAAGGGAATTCAGTTTTGTGTGGCAGGCAATGCCATAGGAGACTTTGGAGGCTGAAAGTGTAACTGGGTTAAAAAGCAATTATGTAACTTGATGGATGCTTCAAAAGGTCTATTAAATATGATGTTCCAGATCCATTCTTTGGTTCAACAAAGCCTTAATCACTGATTGCCAGGATGTAGAAGGGCATTTTGGGTGAATTACCATACTGTTTCCCTAGCACCCATCACTGGCTACCATCAGAGATGTAATTCTGGATTAGATGGATGTTCCACCTAATCAAGGCCAGCTGCTGTCAGTGTACTCATATGATCAGAACATGCTTTTTCTCCCGACAGCCTTTAGCATGACTTATGGTTAATAGACCATTTTGTCCTCGTTCTGATGTCTCCCGCACTCAAAACACACTGATAAGATCTGCTTATATTGGCATCTATTCAGAGCTGACTAAACTCTGAAAGCAATTCATCAATATCTCAGATTCATCGTTCTCTTACTGCATGATACAGATAATGAAGAGTACACATTCCAGCTAAGATTTGTTTTCACTCTCTCCTTCAAACAGCTCAGTTCCCAAAAATCTCTGGTGTGCAGAGAGGCTGGAGAATTGAATGTGGATAAATTCCTGCCTTAATTTTGTATTCCTATACTCTCAGTGGTAGCTATAAGAAAATACAATATTTTACTGACTATGTTGAACACACAGTGCAGCCCATTCTCTGGCTCTGTTTGTTTATGTAGCTAAGTGACCCATTAGAATGGAAGTTAGAAACATAGCCACACCAAACACACATTCAGCCTGACAAAACAGGCAGGTATATGCCTCCCTCATCTCCAGCTGCTACAGCTGTTGCATAAAAATCACTACAAGCAACTCTGCAAAAAGTCCTGGATGAGTTATTGTTAGCATTGAGGCTAAGCACAGGGAGAAACAAAGGACTGAAAGAAAATACTCAATTCCAAAGGACAGAAAATGCGTTACAAATGAAAAGACAATAAGCGCTGGAAAGTGCAAAGGCAACTGAACTCAAACCCGTTAATGTTCAGGGTTGGAGTTATACTGGTTTCCCATTCATCTTGTCAAACAGTGAGAAAAGCATGTGAAAATGCAGGTAGATACTCCTTTTAACAGTATAGTGGAATTCCTCCTGTGTTGCTTCACAGTCTCTCAGACATTTCATCCATAAACATAATTAGCCCTTATCTCATGTAGTGACCTCTGCTTTAACATTACAAAGTTCAAACTGCATCTGTGGCCTAAAACACAAACACCAGCATTACCTCCATCGACAGGTAGAGTTACAAAGCAAACAGGTGAGCAGCATTAAAACAAACACCTGAGTACTATGTTTGAGCCTGGGTGACAATTAGTGACACCATAGCTTCCACAGCTATAAGCTTATTGGCAGAGGAGCAAAGCAATAACTGTTTGAGGACCATATGAAATATAATGGCTTTTCTAGGCAAAATATCAGCTGCAAAACATCTGTGATGAATGTATATGCTGGTGTTAGCCTTATTAGACTGTATGTTTCTGTGTGTGTGTGTCTTGCTCTCCTCCCCTTTTAAAAGGTTTGACCATGCTGTTGGGTTCTTGAGGTGTTTCTAGATTCTTCTGCAGCTGCAACATCTATCATGTGCCTGTGGCAGATTTTGTCACAAGAGGCTGACAAACTGAAAAGGAGGTGGTGGTAGAGGTACATGGGCCCACACTTGAACAGAACATGACTTCCTACGCTTTGTTTCCTCAGGAAGACTGGCAGAAAAACCCAAAGCCAAGCCATTTTAAGATTTTTTTTCCTATTTCTTAGCTTGCATGAAAAAATTTCAGACTAAAGAGGAAAGAAAAGAACAACAGAGACCCTGGGACCTTCCTCTTAAAGGTGACTATGGGTTTAGTAGCATTTACTAGCCTGCTACAAGCTGTCAGAGTGAGTCCATCACATGGATTATATTTTGTGCTTTGGTAGTTAATGTAAGTGTTAATGAGCTTTATAACACTGGATGGTCCCTGCTGATATTCTTCTGTATCAAAATACAGCATATTTATCATTCAGAAAAAGAAAATAGTAGCTATCATGTTAACTGTTCTGCTATGACATGAATTTCTCTCTAGTCCTTAAAAACTCCAGTAAATAGAAATAGTCCTAGCAACAACCCTGATATAAACACAAATGTGTTTCCTGAAAAGCAGGAAGCAGCTTAACAATCATATCATATGACTAGCTAAATACAGAAGAACTTTGCTGGGGTTTTTCCAGGGCACTAAAGAAAATTTCCATGTGACTCTGTGGGACATGACTGTTGCTTGGGCTGCTATTACTGGAAAATCCTTTTACTCTGTAGCATGGGGACTTTGCACATTTTGTCCTGCCTTGTGAAATAAATAATCTTGTAGGTATCCACTTCTATTTTAGCCATTGCAAGGAGTACGTGAGAAAGGCTGAAGTCAAGAACACTGGAGGCTCTGCAAACCCCATGTGGCCCCAACAGTTTTTCTTGACCATGAATGTATACAGCTTTTTCAAGGCATCTATATCTCACACAAGAGCAATACGTGTGTTGCATTTGCCATCGCTCTCTGATACAACTGCTAAGACTGAACAGCCAATACCCTTGCCAGTGCTGACTAACAGGAAGAAAGAACCACATGGGCTCTGCCCATCATGTTGGAGCACCAAAGAGTTGTCCAGTGGAAGTGAAATGTTCTAGGCTTTTGCCAGCTAGAAACGTCAGGCTAATCCAGACTTGGCCTAGCAGTCAGATCTTCCTTAATCTATGTTCTGTCTGTCATAAAGGGTCATGCCACTCCCTAAAATGGACCTTTTACTATTTCATCTTTTGCTTCCACACCTGGGAGCAAGAGATATTTTGAGATTGTTAAGTCGTGTAAACTGATTGTTCAAGAGGCTGTCTGGAGAGTGGGTTTGCAGAGCTGGGCTATTGGGTTTGTAGCTATCACAACATGTTACTAATTTTTTTAGGTTGAGTATATTAACTGGTTTCTTTTGTTTTGTTTTTTTTAACAACAGAAGTGGAGTCAAAATTGCAAAAGGAAGGAAAAAAGGAAAAACAATGAAGGGTGTAAATCTGCAAGTGAAATCTGAAGAAAGCTTTCTTTCTGTTTCATGCATGGTAAAAGAAGGCATACTCTAAATATTAAATTAGCCTAGTGAATGGAAAAAAAAAAAAGGACTCTGAGTTATGAAGGTTAAAAGTCAATATATATTATTGGTATCTGAGAAAGGGACTAGACAGCCAAATACAATAAGTGAAATCCATTGTACTGATGGATTTGAAGTATTTACAGTGTGTTCCTATGTTAATCTATTTATAGAATCTCAGGGACTCGGTCAGAGGAATCACCTAGAAGGAAACTTTTAAAGACATTTAGGTGCCTTAAATTTCCAAGAGGTGTTTAGTAGGATTTTAAAATACATCCAGAAGTAATCCATAGCAGTTAAGTACATAGTAGGATTTTGAAACAACTAAATGCCTTTAAAATCCCAGACCAAGCCTATGGAGACTTAAAGAGAACGTGCAGGCTTTTGTAGACACAGGTTATAATGGCACCTCCAACTCCTAAGTCAGCTGAACCACTAAATTAATGCAAGCATGGATTAAAAGGATTTGAAGGTACATGACCAACAAACAAGTGTTGCTTCTTTTCAGATTACTAGCAATAAAACATGGAGAAGCTGCAGGTTGATTCAGGTCTGACTGAATATGAACATATGTACTTATGTAGCTATAAAATGTGTACAAGCGAGATGCAAATTTGTTGGGTAAATTGTTGCTCACCTTCATCATGTGCATGGTTCTACAGTCTTACACATACTTCAGTGGGTTACTTCATATGTGTGGGAAACTGGCTGAAGTTTTGGCCTCTAAACGGTGTTTGACTGCTGCTCCCAAACAGCAAACAATCCTTTCAAAGAAGACAGACACTGGCAGTGCAACCATTACAGCTTCTCAGGAAGCACATAGACTAAAGGCTCTACTACTATACACTCTCATTGCTTCTTTTACCCTCTCAGTGACCTCCCTATGTCCATTTTTAACTTCTTACTTCTGTTCTCAAGATATAATTTGATTCAGATGATTGAATGGGTTTGATCTACTGCTGGGTTGCGTGGTTCAAGGCTTATCTCTACAAACACAAAAGAGCACAGTGGAACAGCAGCAGGTGGGGGAAACCCAATAACATACCTAGAGAAAAGGATCCCCATGCCCCAGCTGCTCTGAGAGAGGGATCAGCCTGTGGGCCGGGTGTGACACCCATCACCACTAGTGCATGGGAGAGGCTCCGTGGATCACTGTATGGAGAGGGGTTAATGTCTGCAGCAGTATGGGACTCTTTAGGGGATGGAGGGGAAGAACATCTTTGGGATTGTACAAGATGACTTATGGGATGTTTAGAGGAGGAATCAAAGTTGGGAAAAAGGGGGGATAAAGGTGGTTTGGTATGGAAAAATAAAAGAATATAGGGATAAAATGGCATGGTTGGGTGTAAACAGGTTGCTGGCCAGTATGCCTATCTGATCACCTCAGTCTATCTTGTCTTACTGAACTGTATTTAATTATTTTACTGGGGGTGAGGAGTGTTGGGGTGTCTATATCCTGCGTGTATGTGTGTGTATGGTGGTCTGAGTGCCAGCCATTGGTGGTGGGGGACACAAGTTGTAGGGGCCTCTGTGATGGAGCAACTGGGGAGACCATAGTGCACACACATTATGTGGATCTGTGTGTCAGTGTGTAGTCACTAGTAAACATCAAGCCAGGCTAGCTAGAGAGAAGGGTAAAAAGCTGGGGAGTTAAGTTTTGGAGCAGCCCTAAGTCCAGGTAAGAGAGTAAAGGGACCAGAGGATCTGTGAAGCGGCTACTGGAGGGATCAGGGGGTCCAAGCCACCTACTGGAGGGACTGTGGTGGGGTCTGAGGGTCAGCGACTGTTAAGGTCACAAGTCTGGACCGTCTACCTGAGAAAATTGTTTGCCTGTGTGTGTCTCTCTGTGAGGCTACTGAAGATCCAGGGGCCAGCTATTGAATCAGCTGAGTGTCCTAAGACCAGCTACTGGAGGAGGGAGCCATAGTTGGTGTCTGTCTTGCAGGTCTGAATACCAGCAACTGGAATGGAGCTGTGAGCCTCTGGGGATAATATTTCCAGGTGCCGGCAACTGGGAAGATTGAGATCCAGGGGTCAGCTACTGATTGGGATGAGTGTCTAAGACAAGCTGCTGGAGGGGTCCATATTGTATAGATGTATACAAATACATATTTGTTTTCCATTAATGGGCTTCTGTCCTGATCAGCCAGGGAGGGGAACAGGACGAGGCCATTAGTGCTGTTTGTGTTTGCACGAGTGCTGTGTTTTCTGTGTTAATCAGTGTGGCCAGCCATGTGTGTATGTATATGCATGTGTGTGCATGTACATGCACCCATTGGGAATACACCATCAGGCCTACCACTAGCTGGATATGGGAACTAATTGAATTTTAAAAAGTAGCATACCAGCAGAAATGATTGTAACAGGCAAGTTGATGGCAAGTATGAACCATAAACAGTAAATGGAGGGATTTGCAAAGCGTGGGGAAAGCCAGGCCTGGAAGACATACTCAAGGACATATAGATTCAAGCAAAGCCCCAGATGACCTCACTAATCAGGCTACCGAACAAATGACTTGATCACGGATCTCTCCCAAAAATGCAGATCACACAGAGAAAGGCATTTATTTTGAGTCCTTCAGCAGAAAAAAAAGGAACGTAGTATCTAATCCTGCACTGGTGGCTGCTTGCAAGGCAAACACAGCAGTCCCCCAGCTGCCTCACTGATGTCAGAAGGACGTTTGACTCAGCCTGGCATGGTGCATATGGGCTACTCAGAGGTCATCTGCAATAAGCTGCTGGCCCTGCTTAAAAACATTTATGAAAAGCAAGGTTGGAGCCCAGAGCACACAGTCTAGCTAACATTGTCACGTCACAGCAACATAAGGGCAGGGAGGTAGGAGGTGACTTCCCAGCCCAAGTACAGATTTTGGGTTATTTGGGGGTTATTTATCAATTGATGGGGGTTACCTTAACTGTGTTCAAGCCGTAGAGAGCACCCAAGATTATTCTCCAGGAAAGTCCCAGCTGGGTCGCCTTTGATCAAGCAAGCAGATAATGATGTTCTGTTACTTTGGCTTCAAGGCTGCTCCTGCACAACAGCAGAGATGTGCATAGACAGATGACTGCCTCCAGCCAGGGCTATATACAAGAACAGGCTACGTGGACGATGGCATCACACAGTGGCGTGGAACAAGTCACAGGGGCCTTAAAACAGGCAGCCAAGCTAGGGAGCTTTCCTCTAGCTGGGAAACTGTGCAACAGGTACCTAAAGGGATCATAAAGGAGATTCAGTGGGAACTTGTTTCTTCTCTGGAGGGGAAAGAAAATCTGCTTTTTCATGAAAAGTCAAGCTATTCAAACGATGTGTATTCCAGACCATGCTCCGTGTGGTGGTGACACGAGCTTTCAGGAAAGCTGCCCCAGAGACCGCTCGCCTTTCCCAGTTGCAGTTTTCAGGCCGCAGCTTGTCACCCTGCGGGCAGCGCCACACCAGCAGGCAGCCACGCCAGGGTGGCCGGTGGCAGGGCATTGTGAAGGTCCCCCCGTTTCTCTGGACGCTGCCCCTCCAGCGAAGGGGGCCGTCTGCCCGGCCGTGGGGCAGCAGGCCCGGGTGCGGCAGGGGAGCGCGGCGGTGCCCGCCCGCCCACAGCGCGGGCAGGGCCCCCCGGTGGGTGAAGGTGACACAGCCGCGTTTGCCGGGCGCGGTGAGGGGCGCAGCACGGGCGGGAGCCACCCCCGGGGCAGGAGAGCCCCCCGAGACCCTCCTCGCCCGTGAGGAAAGCGCGGGCGGCGGCCGTGCCCCCTCCCCGGCCCGTCGGCGGGGCCCAGCCGCCCGCGGCGCGAGGGCGGTCCCCAGCGGGGGCGGCCGTTGGCGGGGCGCGCGCGGGGCGCCGGCCGTTGGGCGAGCGGCAGCGGCGGGGGGGTGGGCGCGCGCTGCCTCGCAGCCCATAAAGCGCCACCCGGTCGGCGGGGGCCGCCCACAGTCGGGCTGGGCGGCGGGCGGCTTCGCCATGAGGGAGATCGTGCACATCCAGGCGGGCCAGTGCGGCAACCAGATCGGGACCAAGGTGAGCCTGAGGGGAGCCGCCGCCGCTTTGCGGAGCCTCTCGGCGCCCGGGGGACGCGCCCGGCCGCAGCTCTGGGCCGCTCGGCCCCGCGGGGCTGGGCTGGGCTGCGCCGCGCCGGCCGCCGCCCTCCCGCGCCCGCAGCCAGCCGCTGCCCGGGGGCGCGGGGCACGGCGCATCTCGCCGCTCCCCCGGCCACAGAAGGCTTGGGAAAGTTCCGAAACCCAACGGAACTTTTTTTTTTTCTTATAAACTATTTTTAAAAATACTTTTGTGTTTAAGCGGGCCGGGCCGCGGCTCGAGGGCGGCGGGAGCCCGAGCGGCCCCTCGGGAGGCCGGAACGCCGCGGCCCGGGCGGGCTCGGAGCGGCGCGGCCGCCGCCCGGCCGCTGGGCTAAACCCCCCCGGTGCCTGCCTGGCTCGTGCCGGCACCGCGTCCCGCCCCGGGCGGGGCAGGGCAGGGCAGGGCGGCCCCGGGCACGCCAGGAATCCGGCAGCTGCCGCGGGGCCGCCGCCGCCCCCGGCCCGGGCGCTGGGCAGGGCCCCCCGCGCTCCGCAGGGGAGTTCCCGACCCGCTTCTCGTTTTCCTCCCTTAGTTTTGGGAAGTGATAAGCGATGAGCACGGCATTGACCCGGCCGGAGGCTATGTTGGTGACTCAGCGCTGCAGCTGGAAAGGATCAATGTCTACTATAATGAATCATCGTGTAAGTGTGGGATGGGGAGGGGAGGGGAGGGGTGCGGGACGGGAACTCCGTGGGAAGGGGCGCGGAAATCTGGGAGAGAACGGGTGTCTGAAGCTGTACGGCACAGCTGGTCACACTCCCCCAGTGCCTGCCCTCAGTCCCCCAGCCGAGCCCAGCACACCCCATTATACACAGACAACGTTATCTGCTTTCTTATAAACTGGCAACTGGGTGTCACCTCCCCAGGCAGAGAAAAGTGGCACAAGGGGCTGTCCTTGGAGCCTGGAAGAGGAGGTTTGTTTACTATTTTAACGCTACGCTAGGCGTTTGTTCTTTTAATTATGATTACTTCAGATGTGTCTTATCAATTACCCCAAATTAAACTGTTGGTTATATGAGCGTGCATCTTTAGTACTCTCATTTCATAACTGAGAGGGCTGGGCCACAGGTAATGGAGAACTCAAAGGTGATTCATTAATAAGATGCCAAAGGTGCTCAAATCCCCTGAGTCAGTCTGGTGTTGAAGGGTGTTAACAGCGTGAAATAAGGATCATGAGTCCTTTGGTGTACTAGTACAAACTTGCAAGTGTGAATGTTTCATCTTTTGTCCAGCTCACGTTAATTCATATTACTTACCTGAGTTTTCTTGACCAATTTCAAATGGATACAGATTCTTTTTGTGCTTCGTGGTTGAACTACTACCGTTTGCTACATACCATGTAGTTCTTCTCAGTGGAGGCGAATGCTTCAAGCACAAAAGCTTGTGAGACATATTAGGGTAATTTGAACATAAACCCTTCACTCACCCCATTATTCACAGAAAAGATTATTACTTTCTTGTAAAGAACATGCTTTTTATTGCTAAAAAAGAGCTTACAAAATGTAACATCTGTAGGCCCCCAAAGATGTCAGGTCTGTTTTTCAAGTGGAACTGACTGTTACTGGTTTTCGCCACCATGAATATGTAGACTAATAATATGAGACATCATATGTTTCTGTATTGAGAACTATACCCATGTTAGCTTATTTCAGAACATTAAGGGTGTGCTTACTTTTTGTTATAGCCCAGAAATTTGTACCAAGAGCAGTCTTGGTGGACTTGGAACCAGGAACCATGGATAGCGTGCGATCTGGTCCTTTTGGTCAGCTCTTTCGGCCTGATAATTTCATCTTTGGTATGTGCACATAACTTTTTCAAAAACAAAGCAATACAACAGGTGTTTGATTACCAAGTGAATGGTCAAAAAGCATTTAATCTCTCTATTCCAAAGTGATTGTTGGTACTGAGGAATCCTACTAGCTTAACAGTGTGATTGCAATTATCTGTAAGCCAGCTAAAAGATCCTGTTAACTAACAAAGTCATTGTTCTGTTAATCATTCCTTCAATTAGCAAACTACTGAAAGTTTCCTATGGTATTCGGATAAAGAACATTTGCTTTCCATATATACAAACTTCAGAGAAATCTTAAGACCACTTCTTTACAACAAAATGCATGGAAATTCTGCAGAAAATAGAGGGGGTGGTGGTGGAAATCTCAACTACAAGCCAACCAGACTACTCTTTACTTGAATTCATATTAAATGCTTGAGTATTGAATTGTTTATAGGCTGTGTAATTCAACTTTTTCAGCAGATCCTTACAGTATAGTAAACAGTGGAGGAAGACCAACTGTAATATGGAAAACAGTCATATGCAGCCAGTTACTGGGTTATTTTCCAGCATAACAAGGAACAGTCTGAGAGTACATGGGGAACTTCTGTTTTTGCAGTGTACTTGTAGAGAGTTGTTTTGGTGTTTCCTGTTATACTTTGGACTTTTGTAGTACTTTCCCCTCAAAGCTTAAAAATGCACATTCTAGGATTAAATTTCATAGCATCCTTATGAAGTACAGAAGCATTATTAGTCCCTTTGCAATAAAAGTGAAATAGCATGTGAAATTGAAGTGATCCGTGTGCTGAAACAGGAAGTCTGAATGAAAGCTACCATGAGAACTCTTGTGTCCTTGTGGTTCCAAGTCTGCACTAGCCACAAAACAAATTTCCTCCTGCCAAGGCAAGTTTAGGTTGCAACTTAGTTTGGTATGTTGTGTTAACATAAGGAAGGAACAATGCCAGAGACAGACAGAGAAAAGATAAACATTATTTGGGTGGTATAAAACAAACTGAAGTCTGGGTTGTTGCTGTTGAGGTGGGGAGTAAAGAAGCCGTACAGAGTCACTTCAAGTCTTTAACTGACTTAAAACTCTTAATTCTATATCGCTGTTGTCCTTTATACTTCATGGCAGTGATGTCAAGGATCTCTTTCAAAGGAGCATCAAGTTACGACATGTATAAGTAAGCGTGGGGAGAAAAGCCATAGATGTAGGCAACTTTATAAAGTATGTTTCTATATTCAGGTCTCTCCTTTCATTCCTTTTCTCTGGCATGGACCACAAAAGCCCCCTGAAAGTGAATTCACCTGATCTATGGAAATACCTGAACTGGAGCTTTGCAGTTTGTCATACCACCAGTAAAACCAGAGCGAAATCAGTTTAAAATGTCTTCAACAATAGTCCAGTTCAGTGTATTCCCTTCCTGCCGAGATAACAATGAACCAACAGCATGTGATCAACTTGTATCTGACTGAGGCCCCTGCCAGCATCAGGCACTGTCCTCCCAACCTGCTGAATAATGTAGAATGGCTGAGTGCTGAAGTAATGTTCTTCTGTGTCAAAAGCCAACAAAGCATTTTGTTTTCTCTTTTAAAAATCTGGCCTGTGCCCACAAAGGGTTTTGTGGCAGAAGCTGGCAGTTCCTTGCTTGCTGTACCCCAGGCTGTTAGGGCTCATTCTGATGGAGATGTTTTCTGCCTCTGCTTGTATATACCTGCATATGCCCATGTTTCCATAGCAAGTAACCACGGACCATCAGTCAGGATTTCATTTGGCTATACTGCATATGTGATCACACAGTCCAGATACAGGAATTTTAGCTTAGACTGCAGGAGACTTAGATGGACACAAAACAATCCTTTTGCTTCAGTGATTGTGTTGACAAGGTAGTGATATAAAGGGCGAAGTGCAGGCGGAATAATCTCACTGTATGAGAGCAGCAGGTCTCCTGGCCTTCTAACAGCATATGGCTGCCCACCAGGGATGGCTGTGAGCCATGATGTGCCTCCTCTTGTTAGGCAGTTTTCATTTGTACATTTTTGCATTTTTCATTATTCTCTTGTGTACACCCTTGCTAGCTTTGCTACATACATGCCACATCTATTTAATTTGTCTGAACTGGTAGGGGCAACCACAAAATGGCTGTTAGCCAGTCAAAGGAACTGTCCTTTCTTCCCTAAATCATACCATGTGTTCATCACCAAGGTTGTTTGCACTAGGCTTCTAAGTGTTAGTGTGCAAGCTACTGAGCTCTCTTCCCAGGTTTGTCTTTTATTTCAAACAGCAAAGAGAGGAAAGGAGTGAAAGAAAATTGCAGGAAATAGTTAGCATTTTAGGGATTAAAAAATAAATTGACTGTTAGACAAATGGCTTCTGTGCACATGCAGCTCAACCTAAATGTGTGATAACCCTACAATGTGTTGGAGAAAAAAATAGTGGCAGAAGGATCCAGAGATACCAAGAGTGCAGATAAGTAGTGGGATTGCTTTGCATAAACTTCCTTTAGAGCTTTGTAAATGCACAGTGAGAAGAGGCAGAGGCAGGATGCTAGAGACTGGCTGCATACAATGCAGAGCTTCCAGGATTGGCAAAATATCTGCCAAGTCCTGATTTTTGTGGACACAGGCTCATTTTCCACCTAGAGATTTAGTCCTCGTGGAATTTGATCATTTTATGTGTTTGTCTTCAGAGGTCTGGTAGGTATCTGATAAGTGGAGGGCATCCAGTAGGGTTTCACAGGATTGTGATCAAGATTTCCAGATATGTGGCAGCCTTGTCAGAGCCATGGCACCTCCAGACTATACTGTATTGTCACGAGTAAGTCTGGAGCTTCCAGGGCTTATTTTAAGTGTTCTGTGTGGCGGTGGTGGTCTTACAGTGCTATAGAGCCAGTGGGTCTGGAAGTATTGGATTACTGGGGTTATATGTGCACACAGCAGGAACTCTCGAATGTCAGAGCCCCTGGGCAGGTAGGTGGCTGACCAGTGGATGAAGAGCCATGTTACCGCTGGAGAAGCCGATAGCTGTGGGCTGGAGGGACGCCGTTAGTATTGGTGTAGGCAGCCACTCCTACAGTTCCGCTAGGCAGTTTAAATGTAAAGGTTGTATTAGTGCAATAGAGAGAGGAAGTGGTGGTAGTGTGGGCATCCAGGAGTATGTGAGACGGAGATTGAGGCTAAGGGGGTCTAGTGCAGTGGAGGGCCTAAAGGAGGACAGGGTCTGCCTCAGTGTTAGGCATTTTATTTCCTAACTCAATTTGCAAACTGAGCAAAAGCAAGTAAAATCAGTCTCTACTGATTCTTGTTCCCCACACCCCCTATGAAAATGTAATTTCCACACTTGGGAGAGTAATTGCCACTGTCCTTTTACCTTGCCCTTTGTTCCTATTCTCTCCTTATCTCATTGTCCACTAAAGAAAGACATCATGATGTTCACTCAAGGGGAAATCTGTAAAATAAAGTCCTAAATTCAGAATTCAGCTCTGTTAGGATCCTTCTGCATTTTGGAGTGATGTCTGCTTGTTAGTGTGCATCCTGATGTACTGCACTATCTGTAGTAGGGGATCTACTCAAGCAGACTGCAGATAGTTGCAAACATGTTTAATTCTGGAAGGATATTACTTAGTGTTTTGCCCAGCTGGACAGGAAGTGCTGAGCTCCCTAGGTTCAAAGAGAGAAAAATAGAGCAGCATATAGAACAATGCATTAACTAATCAAATACATCATGAGGAAGCCAAGCATTTATGCAGTAAAAATAAAGTGCATCGTAATCAAACATTATTCCAGCAAGCAGTTTCCTTGATTCTTACGTTTGGCACTAGCACAGTGTGCTGGGAATTGAAATAAGACATGTTAATAGGAAGGAAGGGGAAGGTCTTGGAGAATGATGCAGAAGTTGACAGCTCTATACCTAATTCTGAAACTGTTGCTTTTTCTGAATACCACTCACAAAAGTACCAGTAAGTGAGTCTAGTGGCACGATGTATGTGTGTAGTAGTCACCGTGAGGAACAGGAGTATTAAGAAAAATGGTCCCCTCTTTAATCCTCCTTGTTATCCAAGTAATAACAAAATAGTGACATAGCAAAGGATCCACACTGTCCATACTAATAAACTGAGTGGCACATAAATGGAAAATGGAAGCCTTCCTTGAGGAGAAAATAAGGGGCTCATGAAACATCAGTAATCCAGTTTTGCAAGTTGTTTTGCAGATGCTGAAGAATGAGTTTGTACAGAATCCAGTAAAAACTAAAAGGTGCCGGATAACTTCCAAGTTCTTGAAATAACATTCTTGGAGCTTCTGTTGATAAGTATTTTCATTCAGGCTAGGTAACCATGAATTTAAAAAGCTATAGTTACTGATATGACAGGTTAAACAGGACTTCTGAAGCCCACCCTTATCCTTGAATGACAACAATGCCTCTGTGTCTCATGGGAACAGTTCAAGAACTTTTCATTTAGAAATGTGTATCTGTGATTTACTTTTGTATACATCATGGTCCTTAGAAAGTATTTAAATATCAAACAGCCATCTTGTGTTTATGGAATAAGTGGGATTGGGAGTGTGAAAGCTTTCAAAACAAGGAGTCAAGGCCATCTTTGCATTCATGGCAGGTTAAATACAAAAAGGAAAAAAAAAAATCACACAAAGGCACAAACGAAGAATACCAGGGATTTGAGTCAAAAAAAGACTATATAAGTTCATGTTGGTACTTCCAAAGGTATTTGTAGGCAAAATGGAAGAGCACAGGTATCTACCCGACAGATTTTGTTACAGATGTGAATCCATTGCAAATAGCAAACTTTACCAATAATTTTGTGTATTTTCTTTCCCTATTGTATGTTATTTTAGGACAAACTGGTGCAGGAAACAACTGGGCTAAAGGACATTATACAGAAGGGGCAGAGTTGGTTGACTCTGTACTTGATGTAGTAAGAAAAGAGTGCGAACACTGTGATTGCTTGCAAGGATTTCAGCTCACTCATTCCCTGGGAGGAGGGACAGGGTCTGGCATGGGAACCCTACTCATCAGCAAGATACGAGAGGAATATCCAGACAGGATAATGAATACCTTTAGTGTCATGCCCTCCCCAAAGGTTTCTGATACAGTGGTGGAGCCTTATAATGCTACGCTCTCAGTCCACCAACTGGTTGAAAATACAGATGAAACCTACTGCATTGACAATGAAGCTTTGTATGACATTTGCTTCCGTACCCTGAAGCTCACCACTCCAACGTACGGTGATTTAAACCACTTGGTTTCCGCTACCATGAGCGGGGTAACTACATCCCTGCGTTTTCCAGGCCAACTAAATGCTGACCTCCGGAAGCTGGCAGTAAATATGGTCCCTTTCCCACGCCTTCACTTTTTCATGCCAGGCTTCGCTCCTTTGACAGCTCGAGGCAGCCAACAATATCGAGCACTCACTGTTCCAGAACTCACCCAGCAGATGTTTGATGCCAAAAATATGATGGCAGCCTGTGACCCAAGACACGGGCGATATCTGACAGTGGCTACTGTCTTCCGTGGTCCCATGTCCATGAAGGAGGTTGATGAGCAGATGTTGGCCATCCAGAACAAGAACAGCAGTTACTTTGTGGAGTGGATCCCAAACAATGTCAAGGTGGCAGTGTGTGACATACCTCCTCGTGGCCTCAAGATGGCTTCCACATTCATTGGCAACAGTACTGCTATTCAAGAGCTCTTCAAAAGGATCTCGGAGCAGTTTTCAGCCATGTTCAGGCGAAAGGCTTTCCTCCACTGGTTCACAGGAGAAGGAATGGATGAAATGGAATTTACAGAAGCGGAAAGCAACATGAATGATCTGGTTTCAGAGTATCAGCAATACCAAGAAGCAACAGCAAATGATGGAGAGGAAGCATTTGAAGATGATGAAGAGGAAATCAATGAATAAAGAAATTGGGTGCATTATTTCCCAGGCCAAATTCTCAGATATGGATTTCTAATAATTAGGCTTATAAATCTGTATTTGGGCTTAAAAAAAAAAAAAGGAAAAAAGGAGCATGAGTTTCAGATGTTACGAGGTGCTCTTCAGAGTCCATTGAGGTCACTGAGAACTGAGGACATTCAGCATTAGCATTTCTGGAAATCGGGTCGTTTCTGTTCATGAGACAAACATAAGGCATTCAGTGAAGACTTTGGTCTAAGAGTCTGAACACAGCGATTGCTAGATTGGGATCTTTTTTTTTCCCAACGAAGTGTGTCATCCATAAAGTTATACAAGAGAAGACAAAATAGGCATGAAAAATCTACAAAATAGAGCTGCCCTATTTTAATTCAATTATGAGTAAGAAAATCTTGTAGGTTTGAAGTATTCATTCTGTACCGAATGTGTAATACTGAACTGCCAGGAACAAAATTTATTTGTAATAAAAAGAAGACAAAGGTTTTAGCTATTCTGTACAGTAACTGTTAACAGTGATACTTGACTCCAGTCCTCTAAAAACAAAATAAAAAAATTAGTATCCTCTCAAGCAAAAGTGTTTTGGGCAGTCAATGCTATATATATATCCAGTGAGCTGTGGGCCAGAGGCTGGATTTATGCTATGTGACTTCATCGCTTGCAGCTGAATAATCACAAATGACATATATGAAATCTATCCGCTTGTGATGTGTTCTTTAAGGACCTTTAGGGTTTGAAGCAGCACCCTAGTATCTTGCTGGTCCCCCATCTCTCTGGTTATCGCTAGTTACTGATGCTATTTTTCCATTCCACCTAGCCCATACAGCCGAAATTTAGATACTCCACAGAACATGGTGGGAGAGGGGACATAGGCTGTGTGTCAGTAAATCTCACTACCTAGGTTTGTATGTTCACCACACCTATAGGTGCTATGGATGTCTTGTTACCAAGATGGGTTATAATTGCTGGACAGATTAAGGTTAAAGTACAAATAAAAGTATTTATCCACAGTATTTGAAACAGCTGGTAAAATGAAAAATGCACAACTTTATCTGCTTACGCTAAAACTGAAACAGAAGTGTCTCTGTCTTGTCCAGCTGACTTGCTGCCTTGACAAAGTTACTGCAGGGCATTCACTCTGTGCATGCTTTATGTTTCTGCTTATATCAATTAAACAACCGTTCTCCATTAGAGAGCCTTTACCAGAGAACACTGTCTACGTGGAGCCTCTTATTTAGGTCAGTTTCTAGGCAACAAAATAAGCAAAGGAGAAAACCTCTGGAAATGCAAACTAAAAGTGTTTCAGGAACTCTTTGCTCTTTCTCTTCTCGCCTTCAGAAGCACTTTCTAAGCAAGAGTGTTGCTCAATACTTCTTAAAAAGAAAGGCACTAGGCAAACATAGTATATTTTCCAAGGAGCCACTGCTCCTAACAAGATGATGTTATGTTAGTTTGGGATCCAGGGAATGAGACAGTATTTTATAAAGTATATGAACCAGGCAGCTGTTACCCACATCATAAGCTGAAGCTGTCTGCACAATTTTAGCCTACACAGAATGGAACTAAACTACTTTTAATAAATTACAAGTTTTTCATATAAAGTGACTTCATGGATTGAAGCACAGTTGTTGGAAACGCCAACCAAACTGGCCTTGGCAGAGGTGTTAGGCAGAGATTGGGAGGGCCTGGCTGATTCTTTTGAAGGGTCATGATGGAGTCCGCAAATTCACGGTGGCCACATTCTTTGCAATGGCTAGTGATGCCTAAAGAGTTCATGAATAGAAATCAAGCACCTTTAAATATGCATTTTATAAATGTTGTGCTATGTTGTGGCTATGTATTTATCATGGCATGAGCTGTGTTAAAGAGAAGTTAACACTTGGTGCAATACAAAGCAAAATCCACAGGGAACAAAGCCATTAAACACAGAATTAGTTGATGCTTTGTACATGGCAGGCTATTAGCTTCATGAGGGAGGAGAACATGTTCCAGGCTCAGTCTGCCATCATACAGCTGCGGCACAGACTTTTCAGTTAAAACACTAGCATAGCTTCTTCTGAATGAAGTAGAACCAGCCATCTTACAGCTTGTGGAACTGCATTTTGGTGTAATACAGAGTTTGTAACTAGGTCACAGCCATAAATTCTGACATTGCTGTGAAAAAAAAGTTGTTAACACTTAAAAATACCCAGGAATCTTGGAGTTCCTAAATAACTGAATTAGTTATTCACTTGGTGAACCAGGCTGTTCTTTATTGCCTTTGGTACTCTGATTCAAAATCCAGAATACAGACTCCGAGCCTGTGGAATCCAGACCTGACAACATCCTCTGATCCTGCTTTGACTTCTAGCCGTTCTTTCACATGTGTTTACTTGCAACTGTCTGGCATGAATTTCTAGAATGTGTGGAGGTGGGGGAGGCAAACTAAAACCCTCTTTAGAAAAAAAAGGGAGACAGATTTTCCATCTGATCTTAGGGGAAAAAACCCAACCCACGGAAAGGAACCCAGGAACCCGTAGTAGGACCATTACCAGAGGACCAGCTTGCACGTAAGCAGTGAGGAAGCCATGGGAAGCACAAATGCTTCCTGTTCCCCTTCAGTCAACCAACTCCAGACACCTTCCTTTCCTGACAAAACTGAAAATTGTTCTAGTAACAGGTTTGGTGAAAGAATCCTCCAGTTGCACTTCCTTTCAAATACCTTCCTACTTTTCCCTTGGGAACTTATCTTTTACTTTGAAATCTATCTGCCCAGTCCCACCCAGCTAACTTTGTTCCTCTTGTCACATTCCTCACCTATATGGTTTTCATTTTCCCCCTATTTTTTCAGCCTAGTCCCTTGTACCTTTTTCTTCTGTGCCTAGCCCACCTTCCTTTTCTCTCTTTTTTACTGCCTTGCACCTGGCACACAGATAAATACACAGAAGCAGGCTGCCGGGACAAGCCAAACCTGGAAGTGCAGCTCCCAGTACTGCCCGGACACAAACACCTCTGCCAACACGAGTACGAGGGGAATAAGGGGCAACCTACACTGGTGACACCACTTGAAAACAGGGAGCGGGCACGGCCTGCCACGGGAAGGAGGTGTATCAGGACAGAAACAGGGATCTAACCCAACGGGCCAGCTCCTTTGCAAAGTCACTCTGATCAAAGCCACCAAGGAACTGGGCAGATCTTCCGTTTACAGACGTGGCAGTCCCCACACATGCTACCTTAACAAAGCCACCTCAGGCTCTTGATTTCTCTGCTCTCCATTTCTTCTCTTACATTTGCATCTCCTTAGGAAAAAGTGGTCACCTCCTGGGAATGGGGTCAGGTTGGGAAAGTGTCTAGACCTGCTTCTTCTCCCAGCACTGGGAGGAGCACGGAATTCATAGTTCCCTCGTTGCAGTACAAGCCCCTACTAGTCAAAGCAGCACCACTCAACATGTTTGCAACAAAAATTAATCTGGCCTTATTGGCAGCCACAGCATGGCCTAAACTTGATTTTCTTGATGTTAAATCACCTGAAGTCTTAAATTTGTGAGTAGGAGGCAGCTAACTACTCTTTAAAGAAACAGGTTGAGTAAACAGATTTTTTGTTTTTCCATATCTTTGATTCCAAAATCCCAACACAGTAAAATTCTACCACTTTTGGCACAAAATATTAAGACTTAACGAGGTAGGACTACACAAAGCAAGTTAATGCTCTAAAATAGTGGCAAAGGGACTTGCCTCTCCTTTACATTATATAACTTCATGTGTAACTTCACAATTATTAATAGTATGCCGCAACTAAACAAGAGTGGCATTGAAAAGCAGACAGCACAAACAGGGAGTAAGAGAAAGTATTTCCTGGAGAAGATTTTTTTTTTCTTTTTTTTTTTTTTTTGTTTTTTTTTTGCACCATCTGGTAGTACCATTGTGAAGTTAGGTTAGGGGTTTTTTTTGGCGGGTGGTTTGGTTTCTTTGTTTTTTGTAAAGAATGAGGAAATGCACAATTCTGACCTTTGTGACATTAGCACATTTAGACCTCGGCACTGGCTACAAAGTGCCTATTCCAAACACTAAGTGTTCAGCTAAATAGGGCAGAATACAACTAACAAGGCATTAATACAGAATACATGCGAGGTACAGCACTAGAGTATGTGCACAGGAATCAGTCACTACTTCACCATGTGTGCAAGATACAAGTTTTATAAAACAAGTTATAATAAACTATTCTAAACCGACTCAAATAGTAAAAGGAACTGAAGATTAGGGGTTTTTAGGATGCTTTCTTAGACATCATCTATTCTACAACAAATCCTATAATAGGGATACACAGAAGTATTGTTTAACAACGCCTGCCAAATAAGCCCTAAATTGCTATACTGCTGTTTCCCTTGTTCTTCACTCTAAATCTAGGCAACATCACAGATGGCAACAGCTACATCACAAAGAAAAAAAAAATCTGCAAAAATAATTTCCGATAACAGCTTCAAGTAATTAAAACAAACAGGTTGTGTCTGATCTTTCAGAGACAACTTTTTCTTTTGTCTTCCTACTCTTTCTAGTATGTTACAACATAGAAATAGAATCAATCACTAGTTATACCCTTAACCTGCCCTCTCAGTCATAAGTCTTGAAGGATTTCTTGTCCAGCAGAGAAGCTCGGTTGATTCTCCTTCCCTACTTCACCACCACCCCACTCCCCAACCATGCTTCCCTCTCTTCTTCAGGGACAGGGAGACAGTTAATTTTTGAACAGCTGAATTCTCCAAATAATAAATCCTTAGCGTGCAGCAGACAAGCAGAAGCAGATTACTATACTACGACAACTGTATTCAACTAAGCAGGGGTGAGGGTGGCATGGGGGAAGCTTAAGGTTAGGCAAACCAATATAAAACTGACAATCTGACTTCGCACCTTCGGAGCTGGCTGCTGGCTTTGGTATTTCTGAGCACAACCTTGCTACCCTAATTTAACAAAATCTTACACTTAAGAGAAATTTTTGTATTGGTCTGAATTCTATACCAGGAAACTAGCCAAAAGCAGGACAAGCTTTGTTCAGAAAAGTACTGATTTTATTGACTCAAACTGTATTTACACAACACATTCATACATTCAATATCTTACAGAACTCTGTAAAAAAACTAAGAAACTGCAGGAGCCAAACTGAGTTTCAGTCTTAAAGACACTGAACCATGAGTACATTTTAAGATACTTAAGTGGGTGTCCAGTTTCACTGTCAACTTACATGGAAGTTCTCTGTAGATAAAACTCCTCCCAGAAATCAAAATGAAGAGTGGAGGGGAAAAGGGTCAGATGAAAGAGCCAATAGTTTTGCAAAGCTAGTAATTTTTAAGACCAGACTTTTGGCTAAGCATTCAACAATGCACTTTGTGCGTTTTTTTCTGGAAACGGGTCACATACAGGTATACTTTAGATGAATAATCAGAAAACCTCTAATTTTTGTAAGCTTACGTACATTTTTTTAAAAAAAGAGACTAGTGCCACAAAGTTTATGCATGAATCTGAAGTGTTTCAAAGTTTGAGAGGCTCGGTTCTGGCATTCCACTGCAGCTCAAATCCAACGTATGTTTCTTCAGTTGACAAATGAAAGATGATCATCTTTTACCAGTGAACTGATGATATCACATATGTAAATTGGGAGCTGAATATCCTTATCACAAGAGATCACTCTTCCACCCATCCCTAATACAGTTTGGTTGAATAAATATTTTTTTTTATTTGAAGTACAAACCAGGTGAGTTTGTTTCTCTTCCAGAGTGCAAGTCAACATCACCACACACTTTGCAGTTAAAATGGCATCCCTCCTCTGATCTGCCTAGCAACCTGTTCATCTGTTGTCTCTTCTTTCTCTTTTTCACGCTCTTTGTTCCAGTCTTTAAGGCCTTCTGGTAGTGAAGTATCCTCATCCAAACTTCCTGTGCCTTCAACAAATTCCTCATAAGTAGACTTTTCTGCAAATGGTCTCGGGCCAAGCAGGTCTAGCATATCACTTTTATCAAGTACTTCTTTCTCCAGTAGTCGTAAGGCAACCTGCAATAGCAGTAACTTATGTCACAACAAATTCAAACAGGTTGCTCAGAGTTCACTTAATACATGATTTTGCTCTCCTGTGAGCATCTAGATAGCAAAAATACAATTTTTTTTTTAAATCCTACTTTAAAGATTTGGCAAAGTGCCCTCCCTATGTGCCACTACTGCTGTTACTGTTGCTTCAGAACAGCGGTCTTTCACTGTGGCCAAAATGCTCTTGATGCAAGACACGAAGCCATAGATGAAAACAAGCATTCCCTTCCCATCAAACCAGATGGTTCGACAGGGCTGTTGCTGTGTTACAAGCTAAAGAGCACCATAAAATACCAATGCTTACAATACAAAAACTACACTTGTGCAGTAACTTTCTTGGGTCACTGAGCACATTGATCAGCACAAACCATATTCAGTGATCTTTTTTGGGATGGTGACCTACTACACTGTCATTTACAGAATCCATACAAACTCATCATCTTGTCAGGAAACTTATCAGATGCCTATCCTAGAAAATTATCCTTTTTCTGTATCAGGCCTTCTAGCACAGAGGAAGAGAATATGTACAAGGGTAAGTCTCTGCTGCAGTGAGGCAGATCACAAGTAGCCAGGGAGCAGGGAAGGACGGTGGTAGAAAGATATTTTTATTTGACATTCAAAAGGAATTCAGAGAAGGAAAGTTATATCTACTTCTCTTCTTAGAGAGCTTCTTTTAGCCTAATGAATTGGAGTCCTAGTATTTCATGTTTAGATTTTTTTAATACTAGTCTATTACATCTACTAGAGCCTGCTTTAGTAGGCAGACTCTTTGTTCCAACTTTCCAAATTAGTATTTTCCACATAAAGGGGGAAGGATGTTAGACCATGTTCATGAGAACCTTAGAGGTGTTCCAACACAAAAGGAGATTTCTTTTTACTTAAGTCTCGTGACACACTCTTAAGATGACATTGAACAGTTTTTGAGCAAACTTCCTCATATACTGACATAGGCACTGTTTTTAATCTATTCCATTCAATTCAGATTCTGGCTTGCCAGCTGGAACTTGGTGACTAAAAATACTGTAATGCTCACCTTCTCCACTTCTGCTTTCTTCTCAGTCAGAAGACTTAAGGTCCTGTCATAAGCAATATTAATTAGTGACCGCACTTCTTCATCTATCAGTCTGGCAGTTGCCTCACTGTAAGGTTTCTCTAATACCATGTCTCCTTGACGAGGCAGATCAAAGGAAATCTGTCCTACTTTTTCATTCATACCAAACTGAACAATCTGAAGAAAAAAGAAAAATTCAAACAAAGGAGAGAAAGTAAGATTTTTAGGGTATGCTGATGTAAAATACAGTAGCAAAACTACTTTCTTTCAGTTTTGTTTATGACCCAGTCTTCTCCTGTAAAACCAACTCTCCCCTGAGAACTCATAAAGTACCTTAGTTTACTTTCACGTTTTAACTATTAAATTGAAGAACAAAAATACCAGCATTTAAAAGGTGGTTACTTGTGATGTACATAATGCTTTGCGCTTGAAATACTAAGATATTACAGAAAAACTTTTCACCCTTCACTAAGCAGTAAACCTCTTTCCCTTTCCCAGAAATAAAAGCTTTTTTCCAATTCAAAATGCACCCCAAGTCTAGCATATTCCACTCTTCCATATGGATAAATTGACCCAAGCATTAAAGTAGAGGATCTTGAAGATTTTTATCCTATCATATGCTATACTTCATCCCAATACACTCCCCTACAAAGGTGACAATGATTCTTATCTTGCTTGACTCACTGAATATTGACTCCTCTAGTTGTTCATATGTGGCTGTTTCAAGTTGCATTTTACTCCAGCAGAGGCAGAACCAAGTTCCAGCTACTATTTATTTATTCTCTCCATGGCTACTATCAGTTTGATGGTTACTAAAGCAGTGCTTCTCTGCTTGGTCTTGCAAGATCAACACCGGTATGAAAGAATATTCAGAATTCAAAGAGATCTCAGCATTACAACCAAGCATCTTAATCTGCTTCCCTAAGAATTCTTAAGTTCAATACTTTTATTTAAGCTTCCAGTTCTCTCTGGAGACAGTATGTCTGGTTAATGTGAGATTTTGTTTTTATTTTAAAATTGAACAAAAGTGACTGAAGATCCCACAACATTAACAAGACTTAATCGCACATGTACTGACAGACTGGAGCAGCAAGAAGCACACCAGAGACTAGCAAGTGGGTGTGGTTTGGGGACAGGGGTAAGTGTGGTGTAGGGGAAGAGAAGCATGCTCTAAACTATCTCTTGTGTCTTATAAAATGCCATCTTTTGTGTTGATGCAGGAAGTGGAATAATGCACCCCTGTGTAGCACATAGCTACATTTAGCTGAGTCATTACCTTGATAAGAATTCAAATTACTCATCTACACTGGTTAATATGATACAAACACAAACGAATGTCTCCATTTCAGCAGCGTAAACTGACAGCAAATAGCACTTAAACACAAGGTTTTCTGGATTTAGTTACACATATTAATCCAGATTAGGTCTTCAAACTGGGCAATTGTAAAAGCAGGATCAGCTGATCAAATCTGTGCACTAAATTCCATTTTAAAAGTATACAATTTCCACATGGATTTGAATCCATCTGAAGCATACATGTTCCTGTGGGCAGATGTAGGACAGTAATCAAAGCCTAATGCATAGACTTCTGTTGTAAGACTGTAATAAAATACTGGAGTCCTCCGCATCTCTACACAACAGCAGCATAATGTTTATTCATGCAATATTTTTTGAAATAGGTTTTTGAGGGACATACCTGATCAAATTGCATTATTTCACCACATTAGTGTTAAATAGTAGATAAAACTGTAAGAAAAAGTCTCACTTGAGCACATACCTGAGCATATGCACTCTGGGTCACCTTTTTCAAGTCATCTTGGGCACCAGTTGTAATTCTTCCAAAGAAGATTTGCTCAGATACACGTCCTCCCAGAGTCATGCACATTCTGTCAAGTAGCTGCTCTTTGGTATAAAGATACTGTTCTTTGGGTAAATACTGAGCATAACCCAGTCCTTTACCACGTGGGATAATAGATACCTGCAATCAAAATCAAGAATGCTAGAACTACATACACAGTGTTAAAAACCATAAAGCATTCTTCAGTTTGACTTAATTTTTAACATGGCAATCTACACCACACTCACCCTTGAGGTTTAATTCAGATGTTTCCATTTACAGTTTTCCCTCATTGTGATTTATCCTTAAAAGCCCTGGCTAGCTCTAAATTGATATAATAACTACTAGGATATCTGGAAAAGAAAGGTAAGACCACATACCTTTTCCAAAGACTGTATGGTATTTTCTAAGTTTTCTAATGAAAACCCACAATTTTCAGAGTTATATATTAGGGGTTTAAAGTATTCTGTAACAGACAGAGAGAGCATTTCTCCATTCTCTAGCATTCTGAACAGTTGGGAGGAGTTTCTGCATTTATTAATGCCCTTCCAGCAGTAAATTGCACAAGAGTAATTTTAAGCTTGAAAGTCACACAAGATTATGAACACAGCCAAGCAAAATTATGAATGTTAAAGCAAGTTTGGGAGATCGGGGTGCTTTTTTTCTTTATCTTCAGCTTGTCACGCTGTGCATCCAAAAAGCAAACTGAAACTAAAATTGCCCTCTATATGATGATTTTTATAGTTATATTCCTGAAGAGGCATCTACCTGCATAACCTGATAAGATTAACTTAAGCCATTGATCTGTACTAAAAGCCTCAGGGAAAAAGCTATCAAGGCAAGCAGACTCAATAGGAAGATCCTTTCCAAGAACATTTATACTACAAACCCTTTAACAGTTAACTCGAAACAATTAAGAAAGCTAGAAGTGAACCAAGAAAGCACTTTAAAGTTTATATGCTTACAGTACCTTTTGCGAGATTACATACTTTAACACACTCTCAACATTCAGGGAGAGAAAAAAAAAAAAAAAAAAAAAAGAGAAAAGATGCTCTCCATGTTACTGTTAAATCACTAGTTCAAATTTGTTTTCTTTACCTTTAAGAGTGGGTCAGCATGTTCCAAAAACCATCCTGCAACTGCATGCCCTGCCTCGTGATACGCTACTGTCTTTTTCTCCTCTGGTTGCAGTACTTGAGTTTTCTTTTCCAAACCTTTATAAAATAAATTTGATTATTACTAGTTTCAGACATACCTTTCTCCACTGAAATCCCTTACCTCATTGAGAAAGATGGTGAGCAATACTTAGATGCCATGTATACATCTACTGAAAAAGTTTAAAAAAAGAATCAACCCAAAACTTGCAAGTTTTAGAAATCTGTATATTCCAGGTTTTACTGTAACCTTGTCCTTGATTAGATTTTCTGGTTTTAGAGTATAAGCTCTTAAGAATATTCAAACAATTAAACAAAACATCTGCACTTTAAAAAAATAAAATAGTGTTCTAGACTATTTCAGGCTAACAGCAGTTAGAAGCATTGCTAAATCCAAACAGCTATTCCTCTTGCCATTTAGAAGAAATCAGAAAAGCATCCTGATGCAATTTCTTTCTGTACCCCTTTCTCCATTACAGCAGTCAGAAACATAAACAGGATACCACTTTTCTAAGTCTGGGCTGTCTTTAGGACAGAAAAGAAAAATACAGCCTTGAAGAACAGGAGAAAGACTCCAAGTATGGAGAATTTTTTTAATATATATATATACACACACATATATATGAAAAGGAAGTTGCTCGACATATTAAAAGTTTTGAGAAACAATTGACATGATTTACCTACCTCCAATAACTCTTTCAATTGCTTGCTCAAAATGCTTTTGGTTTATAGCATCTGAGAGATGCCTTGCAGCAATTAAAGCAGCTTCATTGCAAACATTAGCAATATCAGCACCTAAAAGCAGACAAGGCATGAATTACTGACAATTTTCAACAATTTTCTCTCAGTCTAGCTTGAAGATAGCCTTAGTATTACTTTTCTGTAATTCTTACAGAGTTGAAAATTAAGAGTAATGTGCTCTAAAATAATTCATTAGACATAGCATAATTCTTTAATAGATATTTAAATACACATACTACGGTTACAGGCTTTAGGATTTTTCTCAGGTAGACAGCTACCAAACAGCTTGTTACCAGTGAAGTACTTGTTTGATATATCCTACTAAGTTTTCTGTCTGCAACAGACTATATTTAAACTAGTACATATTTAGCAAAAATAGCAAATTTCCTATATATGGGTCCAGTATAGCTCAGACCTTGATGTATCTCTAGAGGATATCCTTTGACATTACTGGTTTCAAGCCACCCACTTCTTATTAACATTATTTGTAGCAATGTGAGATAACTTAGTTTAAACATCATCACTGTAGGTGCCAGAAGCATTGACAATCAGACCTCAGAAAGCCAGTTTTATATAGACCACGAAAGCAGTGAGGAATTCAACTGCTGGGATTTTGAAAGGATTAAATTACAAGCCAGTAAGCAAAGTTCTCACATCCGTTCCTAATTCAACACATGGTTACAGTACATTTTCCAGGGAGAAGTTTTTACATGCGGAAACAGAAATCCCGCTCCAGAATATGCACACAAAACCCAGGTCTTCTCTAGTAGTGTTCAAAGAACGCAACAAATGCATTAAAAGGAAGAATACACAAACAAGTGATAGCAATCAAAACTCTCTGGATTGCTTTTGCTGACAATAGAAAAAACTGCCTGGTATGTCATCCTGATTGAGGCAGACAAAACTTAGACAAGTCTCCTACTTGCTTAAACAGGCTAAGAGAATTTCATGCTGTACCAGTAAATACAATAAAATCAAGTAGGAGTGCCATCCAGAACATCAAGTGCAAGAAAACCAGAAGTAGTAGGGAAATAAAATATCTACATCTTATATAGTAAATGGAGAAGAACAGTAGCGTTAGGAATCACTTACCAGAAAAACCAGGTGTTAGTGATGCAAGTTTTCTTGCTAGGTTATCTTTATTTAAGACAGTGTCTAATTTCAGAGGTCTAAGGTGAACTTTGAAAATAGATGCTCTTCCTTTTATATCTGGGGGTCCTTTAAAATGAAAGCAGCATGCTTTTACTTTTCACACACATATGTATATATATACACACACATCTATTTTAATTGAATGTCTGCAAAGAAGTTACATATGTAAATATCTGCAGTAACCTCAGTGGTATTCTACAAATGCAGAAGTATACAGCGATGCAGACAAAACTTACCAATGTAAATCTGCCTGTCAAAGCGTCCTGGTCTCATTAGAGCAGGGTCTAAAATATCTGGTCTGTTAGTACCTGCCAAAATGACTACATTTGTGGTTGTATTAAAACCTGTTGAAAAAAAATGTAATAAAGAAAATCTGTGTAAACAATTTCCATGAAAAAATAAAATAGAAATAAAAAACCTGTCCACTTTACAGGGCCACATAAGAAATGACAGTTCAAACAAATGGTCTTAAAGCTGAAAATACTTCCATTTATTAGAGCATTGTCCAGCTTTTCATAACAAGCAAAAAAATGGCTTTGGGCTCTGCTTTGTGAAGTACTATATCAAATCCTGCTTTATCTTCAAAACGCAATAATAGATTAACTGCTCAGGAAATTGCAGAACCAGCATGGCCAGCTCTATTTTTTACAGACAGACTAGTCTCATGCAAAGAATTTTTTTGGCCTATCCAACTATGACAGTTATCAGACACAGAACGATTGTTCTTTTTTCTGAATAAATTTTAGCAAAACACCAAGCTGCAACAAAATGAGTCACCATTCTTCATTTTAGAAAGCAAAGAAACAAAATCAATTTATGTTTAAGCTAGAAACCATATCTTAGACATGGAAAACTTACCATCCATTTCTACTAAAAGCTGATTAAGTGTGTTCTCTTGTTCACTTTGTCCTCCAAAGTTGCCCCTTCCTCTCTTCCTTCCTACTGCGTCTATTTCATCAATGAAGAGAATGCACGGGGCATTTTTACGAGCAAGGGCAAATAAGTCTCTCACCTTAACAGGAGAAAAAGAGTATGTATCAGATCGGTTTGCAATTGTTCAGGTTGGTAAGTGGGTAGGAGAGGGAAGAGGTGCATCAGTAACACTATCACTATAATTGAGTATGGTGGTTAATCAGTGTTCCAAAGCCTCCAGCCAGCTCTCAAGGCAATGATAAGTTACACTGTAGCTGCTGCTCAGCAAGAATCACAAGTGTAGAGGCCCATCGGCTCACAAATCCTTTCAAGCCATAAATTAAGAACATCATTAAACAACAGCTTTAAGAAGTATTTCAGTTATTCAGGAAAAGTGGTTATATCTTCAAGTTCAGAGCCTCCAAACTTCAAAGATTTAAAGCAAGATTTCTCTTTTAAGCTTTTCTTTAATGCACAGTATTACAAGCAGAACTGGAATGTGAACTGGCATGCTACCACAGTCACTCTTCATACCAAGGAAATACAAATCTGTTTTCTGCAGTTAGAACAGGGGGATACAGCAGCTACAGTGAGCTTAACACCTACTTACAAGTGCTTACCATTGTACTCTAACAGTATGCTGTTATAAATATTGACCCTTAGCCACCCTGTCTCTCCATTACACAGGCTAGGAAAACTGAATTCACTTCAGATATTTATTCAGAAGTTAAATTAACTTCTATAATTGTGGGAAAAAATGGCCAAGACATGAGCAAACACTTGAAAATGTTTTTAGGCTTTTAGATTTTAAGTAAGATACTACTTATTAAATTCTACTACAGAAGTTACAGCACGATGTGATTGCCTTTAAGATGCAACATTACAATGTTACCCTGCTTGCAAATATATCAGAAGGACCTCATTAAAACCAGTTCAGTGAGTTAACAGATCTCCAACTGAGGAATCTTAACTGGAGCAAACAGGAAGTGAAACATTATGGAAGAATTTCGACCCAAGTGAGAATCATATGCAGCTCAGAGCTTTAATTTGTAAGTTAGAGATGGAAACAGAGAAGGCTTCTCTGATGACAGTGTATACAGCAGCTGTGAAGAGATGCAAACTTCAGACAGTACACTACTACAGTCACTCTGATTTGTGTGCCGTGACTAAAGCATTAACATACATAATAAACAAGGAAAGCGTGTCAGATGCTTAAAGTGAACTATCTTTTGACCAGAAAGAGACAGAGATCCAGAAATAAACTATTTTTCAGAAGGAACAGAACTAAAAATTACTGTAATGCATATACACTAAAAAAAACCACCAAAGGAACCAAGGCTATGTAAGCAGTTTTAATTCTAGCACATCCCAATTTACAAATAATCACTTTAGCATCATTAACGACTATCTTATTTACTAAATTCACAGGAAATGAAACTAATGCACTCATGTTTTCTACAGGCATCAGAAACTGACTGTGCTGAAACTTAGATTCATAGCCAAAGCAGCAACTGTTATGGCAACAGATTTCACTGGGTAGTAAAAGCTGCTAATCATCTACATAGAGCAGTAGCAAAAGGTTAAGTCACTTTGCTATGGGGCGTTTCAGGTATGCATTGACAACTAACAACAATGTAGTTCGTGTACCATTATTATTTCAGGGTATATAACACTTTCCCAGAGGATCGGATGAGTTTTGTTTCTTACCCTTTCTCAGTAAAGTCCCTCCTACACTGCATGCTCCCTTTTTCAACTCCCACTGATCGTACATGCATGACCACCATCTCCACACCCTCTGGCTTACAAACAGTCACTTTTTTCAGTCACCATCCCTGTTTTTTTTTTACCCTGTTACCCATTTCTGCATCTATTTCCCCACTCTCCATCTATACGCTCTCCCCTCCATAGCTGCTCCTTTTGCCAACTTCCTTACACATTTCCTGTCTCTCCCTGCATCCTCATTGAAGCCTCCACTCTCAACCAGCTTCTGCATTTAACGTTCTGAACAGCTTCTGTTATTTTCTCAGTTCCAAGCCCTGTGCCTACCTGCGTGTCCCACACCCCTCTTCCCTTTCGTCTTTTCAGAAGACCCAAAATTACCTGGCTTCACTTATCTTTTCCTACCTATATTACTGGAAGTCCCATAAAAGAACATCAAAAAGATGATGACTTAGGCTTGCAAGAGGCATACGCACACACAGCTATGAAACTAAGGACCAAGTCTTGGAAAGTTTATATGACAACCTCTAACAAATTCAGAAACTGCTGTTTTTCAGGGCTTTAAAGAACTCCAGTCAAAATTAGTTTTCCTGTGAATTTTCACAGGACATAAACCCACATGTATATCTGGGAAAAGCCATTCCCTGTGAAATTTCAAATCCAAATTGAGACACTAAAGCATTTCCATTTCATGCTAGCGGAATTAGTTTTTAAACAGAAGTAAAAATGACAGTACACTTCCTTAAGTCTGTTCACAGCATCCGTTGCAAACAAATCCTCAGTTTTCCAAAACCGTGTCACCTTGCAGTAGACTTTTTAAGGCTTAATACAAGATGGTTGGAGTTTGGCAAAGGTATGAGCTGGTGGAAATGGCATAGAAATTTGGACATTATGAAGAACTTTTTTTGTTACCTGCCTTGCCTGTAAAATACTATCAATAACTTGTTTATACCACTTAGTATGTTTTTAATGAGCTATTTTCAGAGTTAGTGCAGAAAAGCACAAAAATAATGTCAGACATACTTAGTTATTTAAATCATCTGATCTAAAAAAAAAGAAAATCAATTAGTTCCATGACCCTTGGAAGCCTATTTCAACCACAAATTTGAGTGTCCTAGACAAGTATTTATGTCTAAGACTCAAACTACAAAAAGAATAAAAGTTCTTCAAAGAAATAGGAATGGTTTAGAGCAGGAGACTTTTCCATGCCAGTAGTCAAATGAGCTACGTATTTCTGACCCAGCTAGTAAATGTACTTCAGAGAAAGCTTGGAGAGCTCTGTTCTGTTTACTTAAGTTCCTGCAAAGAGGTGAACCCTTAGGGTCCCAATGGCCTGCAACCAGATACTGAACTACATTCGTTCTTTTTATGAAAGGTGCATCTATGATTCTTGAGTTTAGACATGTTTCTGGCATCACTTGTAAGTAATCTGCATAGATGAAAGAACTTCAGCTGTAACCAAACTGTTTGCCTCCCCACACCGACAAATGTCCTTTCAACAACCAATACTGAAACAACAAAAGCAAGGCCAAAAACTTACTCGAGCTGGACCCACACCAACAAACATCTCTAAGAACTCTGAGCCGTTGACTGTAATAAATGGTACATTAGCTTCTCCAGCTGTAGCTTTAGCTAGAAGTGTTTTCCCGGTACCTGGAGGACCTGTCAGAATTGCACCCTGCAAGAGAAACAAGTGTATTTTCCTCATGAAGAAAACGTAATATAAGCCTATGAAATATCTTGCTTAAAAGATCTACATGTTATGATGTTGAGCCCACTGGCTCTTCCTCCACCACAGCCAAAATCGTGCAAGGAAAACTGAAGATTAATCTCTTATTTAAACCAGAAAAAGGGAAAAAAATAGATACAACATTGCCATGCTGTCTTAGATTTATAGGAATAGTGTTTTCTCTGACTGACACAAAAAAAAAGGTGTCACCTGGTGGGCTCCCACAACAGCACAGCCAAAAGGCAATTTTGTCACAATTAAATGTAAGAACAATGGTACACACGCACGCTACATATAATTTCTGACCCATGTGAACAGATCAAGTATTCCACAAGGCAACTGGCACCACAGTTACACTGTTGACACTTAATGCCTTTTTTTTTTTCCTGACGGTCAGAAGAAAGCAGCTGGAAAGCATTGCACATGTAAATATTCCTAGCACAATTCAGACCTCAGTATTCTACCAAAAGAATAAATACTTCACTTGCTAAGTCATCATTCCCTTACCTTTGGAATTTTTGCTCCCAGATCCTCATATTGCTTGGGATTTTTCAGAAAATTAACAAACTCCATTATCTCTAATTTGGCCTCCTCACAGCCAGCTACATCTTTGAATTTAACATCTATTTCATCCTTAAGGACTTTGGCTGTAGTTTCACCCACACTGAAAAGTCCACCCATTCCACGCCCTGCTCGACCTAAGCCTGCAGGACCTCTTCTTAATGTGTACAGTAAAGAACCAATAATCAGGATTGTAGGCAGCAAACTCAGGAGAAACGATCTGTGGGGAAAAAACAAACAAAGCAGAAAACCACATATATTACAGGAATCCACTACTGCACATGTATAAAATGTTGGTTCCATCATAAGTGAACACACTGATGACTAACACTATTAACTTGTAACGTTGTCATGGTTTAACATTAATGACCCTAAACCCAAAACACAGCACTATACCAGCTACTAGGAAGAAAATTAACTATATCCCAGCTGAAACCAGGACAAATGTTTACATCAAGTAACATATCACATCAAGTGACAATTACTAGTTTTACAGAGGAAAACTGCGTTACCTAGTATACAGAAGTAGCTCATTTCCCGTGCCCTTCACAGTCCATAGGACTAGTTATGCAAATGGTTATATTCCCCAAATGAGTTGCATCAGGAAGCATATAATTGATGAATCTACAACTTCAAACAGAAACTTCTCTCCAAAAATACATACTCACTCTTCTTCCTTTAGGTCTTTAAATTTTTACATTTTCTTCTTTCATTGTCTTTATTTACCTTCCCCAAGGCTACAGAATGGGTTTTTTGTTGTTTTCCAGCTTTCTAGCGCAGCTCTGTACAAGCCAAGAACACTAGTAGTAACGCAGTCCTCATTATCATAGCATCTCAGCACAGCTCAGGAAAATCTGTGCCAAGACCTTCAGGGAACAAACAGCTCACAAGAGGTTCTGTCAGCGCTCAACAAAAACAAAATGCTGAAAAGAAGCACTACTGTAAGCAAGCACAGGATTTCCAGGCTTTACTGATATTCTGCACATCTGGAATGAAGATAAAAAGGATTTTCCCCTATCCTGCTGCTACTCTCTTCTGCTTCCTGTGGCATTTCTTGGGCAGAGCAAGAAGTTACAGGCAACGTATTATATGAAGAACAGACACTGAGGAGGAAAAGGCCAGAGACCGGTCAGAAAGGGGTTCAGCAAGTAAGAGATTTGCACGAGGTTCAAGGTGGCATAGGAACTAACATACTTTTCCCACTCTGTTGTGAGAAGCCTCAGGCTGACATGCAGCCTCTTCGCACAAGCATCGTGTTGCCCTGTCCTCTAATTTTTTCCCCAGCTTTGTTTAAACAAGGGCTCAGCAGGTTTATTTACAGACCATCCTTAAAAGCATGCCCTGTTAGACAGAAACAGAGAATCAAGGCAGAGAGTTTGTAGAAGAACAGGGAACAGAAAACCTCTATCTCAAGTTGCAGGATGGTCCAGAGTTAAGGCTACTTCTTCCTGCTGCCACCAAAAAACCCAGGCAGCAGCAGCTTGGAAAAAAGACATGGCAGAAAAACAAAACTTTCCCCTCCATCCCCAAAAACTGAAACACATACCACAGTATCAAGAATGAAAACACAAGAGAGGCAGCCAATTAACCTTTTTCATTAGTTAGACGAACTACTACACCAAAGTTGAATTTTCTGATGGTAGAAAAACCTATTTCACAGACACCCAGCAGAAGTAGTTTTACAACTGCTTACTTGGATGAAGAAATCTGTTCTTGGGATACAAGATTACATCTGCCTTCTAAGCCATTTGGAAAACGACATCGGAGGAGCATTTCTACTGTCCTCTAGAATCCAGGTCAATAAATCTCAGCTACAAAAGACTACTACAAAGAACACAAATCTAGAACTGTAGCCATTATTCTCTACTAGAGAAGCAACAATGCCATAAATCCAACATCAGTACTATTTTTCTTAGCCAATTAGAGATTAAAAGCATGATGCATCTTTAGTTCCTGCTAACAGGCAGGATAGTGTGATTTATTTAACCACCAATTTTTTGCCTTTTTGCAAGGCCACAGAATTTGACTTCTGCTGAATTTATGGGCAGAAATTAGTGCCTGTTACATCTCAGTCAACATACTGTAGTTCTATGACATTTTGTTTGTTCAAAAGTCTGCATGAGTGCCATCCCTGGAACTCTACTACTGTCTGGCTGACTCCTGCTCTAGTACAAGTCACTTGGAGGAAGGGCTTAAATGAAGGAAGGACTAACTTGTAAACAAACATTTATGTAATAACCAGCTATATTTAGGGCAAGAGGATATGGATTTCTACACAGAGCGAGTACAGAACAGCTCCTGTTACAGTTACATTCAAAAACAAAGCCAAGATGATTGTTATTCTGATAATGCTGCCACCTAGTGAAGCATAAGGTGCATGTATTACAAGTCTATTTTCCTACTGTAGACATTTTTTAACAGACTTTTTTTAAAGCAACTTCTTACCCATCACTCTCCGTTGAGTAGACTACAGGCAATCTGTTCTCCACTTCTATTCCCAGATCCTGCTGCACAGATTCAAGATTCCGTTCAAAAGTGTCCACACTACCAATATTAAACCAGACGTACTGCTATAAAAAAAAAGCAGAGATCACCACAAAGTGCCCTATCTTATTGCAGCTTCATTACAAGCCAACTTCTAACACATACACAAGCAATTCTCAGAATAGATTCGGACCACGTTTAAGTTGTCTTGTAAATGCGTAACTGATGTAAGATGCACACAATAAATATAAGTCCTACAAACCTGAACACACTATCTGTCATTGCTTCTACAGAGACCATACACCAAATAGTTTTGGAGCACTTTAAATAGCTTGAAATCCTGGCATTTTCTCCAGGAACAAACAGAAGGGGAGTAGGTAAACACATCTTTAGAAGGACGCCATGCAGTCAGAATAATACAGGCCACTGAACAAGCAAACACAGCAGCCATACAACTTACTGTTTTACTTTAAGGTCTCAGCTTTTCTGATTAAGGCTATTCTTGACTTTTGGAGTCCATGTTAGCTTTAAAGTTAGCTGTCTTCACAAAAGACAGCACGAACTTATATCATACACCACAAAAAAATCCAGACATTACTTTAAATCCAGACATTACTTTCAAACAGTGCTAAGATTCAGTTTTTCAAAAACATCTCCCCTTTTGCACCATGACCTGCCCCTACTTATCCTAACATTGAAAAAGGAAAAAACCAGAAGTAGTCCTAAGTATTAGCTGATTGAGAAACTATGGCAACTAGTGGTATGTGGGCTAAAGAGTAGGTGTATAAATAAGTCACACTGAAGCCCACTGATGAAGTAATTGCTGCAGATTTCACTGTACCCCAGAGGGACTTGCAGACCTTGTTTCAGAAAGTCAGCTAAAAAAAAAAAAAACAAACCACCAAAAAAACCAAAACACCACTCCACCACCTAGGAAGTGGTAACCTGGTAAAGTTTCTCTAATGCTTCTCCTAGATTTTCCACATATAAGTTTTGGGGTGGGTTTTTTTGTTGTTGTTGTTTGGGCGAGCTTTTTTGGTGGTTGTTGTTTTATGGGTTTTGTTTGTTTTTTAAAATAGGTCCCTGCCACTGAGTATTATTCTTTGGAGAGCTTTCACCTGCATCTGTTTGTTCCTCACTGTGCTGCTAGAAAAGTAACTCCCTGAAATAAGTACTTTTCTCAAGAATTAGAGCGCTCAGCTTGGTTTTAGAGACTACAGTATCAAACAGAGACAAATTTAAACATTTATCTTTATTTTCTCAAATAACTGGCTAAAAGCAGTCTGGAAGAGAAAAGATCCAAAAGTATGTACAGTTAACTCTCGGGTTTTCTTGAGTAGCTGGAAAACAGCAGTTAAAAATATAGGACCTTCAGTAATTTCTCACTCTTCCTGTTTGCCTATCTGTATTAAGAGCATAGTGCTGGAAACGAACTACTTGCCATAGTTTAAAGATATCTGTGGCAAAACAATTGGTCCAGAAAAGTGAAAACCACACAATACAGGATAATGTAACAGTAAGATTTTTGCTACATACCAAAGTTTTATGCATCAAACCTTACTTATAAAAAGATTGCTTTGCTGTTTCTAATGTCTCACATGTATGTATTAGAAGTGTTTACCCATTCATGAGGGGATTTTCCTGAAACAAAGATCACTCTAACAAAGCGCTTGTTCACCACTTCAAGTCTGTCCACCTGTAGGAGGAAAGAACAAAATTTGTGATGCGTTAAGAGTATAGTCACTGCACTTTTGTCACAGCCAAGAGCTACATATACCAAATACAGACCTACTCTGTTTTCCAGTAAGGAGAATAAGAATAATGTTGTAGATCAGGATGGTTCCACAATCTACAGTTTGACATTAGGAATGGCATGAGGCATCATGTATGTAATCAGTAAGCAAGGAATATTGGCACATTAGAATTTAGATTGAAAGGATAACCTCATACCCTTCAAGAAAAAACTCAGTGCACACCTCAGCTCAAATCACAGGTACAGTGAAATAGTTAAACAATACTCAACTATTTCAATGGTCAAACACCAAAAGCAACAGATCACATCTCTTCAAACTCTTATTGCAGCTTCCAAAACAGACCAAAGTGAACAAAATGAGGGAAATCTTAACTGTTCTTACAATTGTTTTCCCAAACATAAAAGACTTCCTGTGCTACCACATAAAACACAGTAACACCAATTAGATAAAGAAGAATTTAGTTGAGGTAACAGATACCATGTAAACTAAAATCAAGACTTGAGCTGCAGGATTGCAGATACATACTATTAAGTTTTTGGGGTATTTTTGATAGAAGTCTCCTCAAATGGTTAGTTTCTTGAATTTGACTGGGTCTCTTCAGAAGAGAACTAGAGTTTCTTTCCATTTTTTCTTCTTTCCATAAAATAACTTGTTTCAGTGTCTTAAAATAAACTACCTATGGCTCTACAAGTTGGGCCTGAGTTGTACACAGGCTTGGTAAGGTTGTTTCCCTGAACTCATTACATGTGGCCATTTCTGACATAATTGCTGCACACCATGAGCTAAGAAGCAACCATAGATCTAGCCTGACTTCATGCAAAACTACCTGAACATCTCTGTTTTGAAAAGCACCTCACTCCAGTAATGCTCCCCATTAACTGGCCACCACCACAGCAACCAACACCATTTGATAGCTACATATTTAGCTTATCTGAATATCCAGAATACATATTACAAAGACCCAAGAGACTTGGTTTTGTGCAACAACCCACTTTCATAATGCCTTTCTGCAACAAGACTTCAGGCTTTGTTCACTGTAACAGCTAAACTAACCTTTTGACTGAGTTAGTGTCTTACTGCTTCACAACAAATATAATCAGTAAGGTTTTTTCACACTATGTATGCATAACTGTCAATTAAGAACAGGACTGTAAGACACAGTCTAGGCAAAAGCGGAGAAGCATATGGAGCAGCTCTGCATAGATCCACGAGACAAAGAAAGGTAAGAAACAACCCGTTCAAGTAACAGAGAGGTGGGAAGCATGCTGTTAACACAAAATCTCAGGTCTGAAACCCAAAGGAGGAAGCAAGCCGATGTTTTCCTAACCTGCAGGCAAGACTATGAACAGGGAGGTAACAGAGCCAAGAACTAGTGGCTCCTGAAGTGGAAGAGGCCTGTGTAAGACACTTGGATCTCCTGAACTTCAGGGCATCACCAACCTATTACTCCAAGTCTGGAAAGTTGCCAAGTTCTACAGAGAGATAGGACATCAGTGATAAAATTGATTGCTCCAGTAGTGGCTCCAGGTAAGGAGAACAGAAGAAGAGGAGAAAACATTTAAAGGAGGCTGTTTTAAAACACAGTTATGTCAATTTACTGTCCTTGAAGGAATTCTTCCATTCCCCAACCCCACATTTCTGTTCACACTGCTGCTCCTCAGATTTGCTGAGGAACTCATTTAAGGCATGAAACATGCAGAAAACTTTATCATCTTCTTCAGGGGGGTGGGGTCATGGAAGTGCTTAAAGTTAGGTGTAAGTTTCTTCTAAAGGCAGCTGGCATGCCTGCTTAAATCATTAGGTCAGCTTACCTGTACTATAAAACCATATCCTGAAAAACTGTGGTTACACTGTCCCTTCAAACATCTACATGAGCTATACAAAAAGAAGCTCCATCCTGAGCTGCTTGTTCCGTTTCATCTCTTGAAATGACATAAATCTTCACACAGCCACCCAGAACATTAGGTCAAGGAACTGATTAAGATGAAGCAAATCCCTTTCTGCTTCAAAAGTTACTCAAACCAGTTCTCACTCCACAGATACACGAATACAAGCATAAGCAGGGAGGCAGAAACAAGCATCTTCAGTGCACTGATTTTTCATTTTGATTCCCCTCACTACTCACCACTCCTTTAGAAAGGTAGTTATTGACAAAGTCTTTCCAGGTGATTTCTCTCCCAGGGACCCTGAAGAAGAAGTAATATACCACCATTGTCCAGAAAAAAGAACTTCCCACTACATACATCCGAAACTCCCTGACATCCCATGGAATGTCACCCTAGGAAATGGAGGGGGGGGGGGAAAAGAAGTTTTAGATTATGTAACACAGTAAACATACAACAGGTTCTAGCATCTATTTCTGGATTCTATTCCCTGCCTTCAAGGTTAAAACATGTCAAATGAAGCAGTATTTTGTTGTATGAACATGCTTCAGTAATTTCAGATGTAACTGAGGAATTACAGCATTAATAGAAAATATTCAAGTGTTTCACAAGTAAGAATTGAAGAGTTTTGATCTATGAACTTTTTTTAAAAAGTTTTGCTATCTGTTATATGAGCTTTCTCCCTTCATTCCAAAACAATTTTGACTGCCCTCCAGCACTACATGCAAGACTGGCAAAAATAAAGGAAAAAACTAATAGGAAAAACCCAGGAAGAAGGAAAAAAATGCACACCAAGTAAACCCAGAAAAATATTCTTTCTATTCTTGAACTGCCAGGTGCTATCACCTTTGTGCTATAAGTAAATACAAATTTCAAAATGAAACTTACATAAGTATTCCATTAAGGTCAGAATGGCTAACAGTAAACTACATTTAACTAGCACTGTTGTCAGCAAGTTTTACAAATTGACATTCTGAAACAAAATACGAAGCCTTTAGAGGTCTGAGGTTCCACTATAAGAATACTAACTACTAGTAACCATATTCGTATAACTTAAAATGCCATTAATCTTCCTGAACCAGAGCTAGATGCCTCTGAAGGTACATAGAAAACAGTTGTTTATGAAAGGCACTGAGTTGGGAGCCACCTAGAGCCAGTTACTATGAAATACTAGGCACAGGAGGCTTAAAGGGCACTTAGGCAATCAGAACATAGCCCTAAAAAGCAAAAACCATGCAAGGTTACTTTATGGGGACAAGACAAGTTAGATGATCTTTTGAGGTCCCTTGCAACTTGGGCTGTTCTATGATTCTGTAACAGTTACTACCATAAAGAAACATATTTTAAAATCCACACCTTCTGTAATCTGGTCCACCAGTTAGTTTCTTCTTTCTTGCCACCTTTTTTTCCACCACCGCCACCTCCTCCGCTACTAGTCCCACTAGGCTGTCGGGCGCTAGCTTGCTTTGCTTCTAACAGAAATAAAACAAAAAAACCCCAAATCTTTGCATCTTACACCAATCTTATGCTAATTTTTATTAGATCTAAAATTAAAGATTTGTTCTGAAAAATGAACTCATTTGCAACGCTACAATAATTAAACGATATGAGAAACTGCATTTTCCATAGAAAAACCGATATATAGTGCATTAACTGACAGACACAACTATCTCACACAGGTATGACCAGAATAGAGTTAATTATGTTAATTATGTAACAGATGATATTTGGGCATCAAGAACTGAAAAATGTCCCAAATATAAAGAGACTCCTGTTGTGGAGACCACGTGAAACTTATTTCTGCTGCATTGATCCAAGACACGCAAGATTATTCTAAGCATTTTATTGGGGGTTGGGAAGGTGGGGTTGGTGGGGCTTTTTGTTGGTTAGGAGGTGTATGTGCACACACACAGGTGTTTTGGGGGATGTGTGTGTGTTTTGGTTTTTTAAAAAATCCATAATCTCTAAGTAACATTTCCTTCTCCCATAATTCACCCCTCCAGTCACACTATGGCACTCAAAGCTCAGGGTTTATCAATATCACAGGTTGTCATCCCTTCTTAATGTTCTAGAGACAAGCACAGCATAGCAACAGCCAACTACAGCTAAGGAGTTCATCTTAATCATTCTTCTATTCATCCAACTCACAAGATGCCTGCATGGTGTAGCATAATGTCATTTGTCAACATACTCAAGGGCAAGACAGAGCACAACACGAACGAACACTCCTTCCAACCCTGCCTCTTTCAAGAGCTTGGTAGTTCGGGTATCCAGGTATGACACTACATTTTATCATTCAAGACCTAGTGAAAGGAGAACGGCTGCTCCTATTACTGCTCTCATAAGAGACTCACAGGGATGCTGCCCCTCCTTCTCCTTGGATGACGTGTCATATAGATTTCTGATACAACAGAGTGGCTGTTATTTGCTGATAATTTCCGGATTCCCACCTCTCCCAGCACTGCCACTACTAACTCCTCTTTCAAGCAGCAGACTCCATGGTTGATTCTGGCTGAAAAGTACATTCTGGATCCTCGACTAGAATGACAGCTTGGTTATTCCACATAACAAAACGCGTATTTTAGCTTGCTATAGGAAAAGCTGAGAACTATAAACAGAGAATTCCTGAATGCACGCCTAATGTCAACCGATAAGAAATACTAAAACAAGAATTTAAGGACAGCATACCAACAGAAGCTCAAGAGAAAATGTTATTCCAGAAGATGCACATGATAGAAAGCCAAATAACACAACAAAAAGCTATGAATTTGCAATTTTGAACTTATCTGGTACAGAAACATCTTCCCTGAAAAACAAACCCACAATGTTATGCCAAAATCTAGTTTAATGAATACACATTCCACAAAAGAGAACTGAAACCAAGCAGCTTTTTGTACCTTTTGTTTCTCCAGCTGAACTTTTAGTTCCATTAGCTTTCTTCCCATTGGGAAAATATTTTTCAAATCCTATTAAGAAAAAGTTAAAGAGCTCATAATTGGTTTTTAGTTTACAATTCTGTCGTTACACTTCAGTAGTCACAAACTGAACATATACTACAGCACAGCAGCTAGCAACACACAGACTGCAAAACTGGTTTTGCTGAAGAGGTCTACCAGGTTTCCATAAATAAATCTACTACTGTTGACAAGAAAATACCAAATGTATTTAATAACCTGAAGTAAAGGCATCCTTTAAACCAGAAAGACTTAGTTCAACAGAAAACTGTACTGCACAGCCTGAAGCTGAGCAAACCACAGCCGTTCTTTAATAGTGCCTAAAGATCCCATAAAACAATGTTCCACTTCAATATTAATGGCTGGTTAGTACAACAACTTACATCCCCACAGACAACAGAGCTTAAATGGCACACAATTGCAGTCCTCAGCAAGGAGTACACAGTCTGCTTCGCTTCACTGATCAAAGTTATAATCACCTTTGGGAGGTTGAGAGAAAAGCCTTCTGCAAGCTGCAATTACACTTGCCAAGACAGTACTTCTGTCAGTAGAAACGCCACTGGTAACTTTTTCACAGAGCTGAAAGACGAAAAACAAAGATAAGACAACATGAAGGTACCACAAAAGTCTTCAGGCTCTCTCACTCCTGAACTGAAACAAGTTAGAAGTTACCTTACAGCAGGAACTTTACAACAGACTTCATAGTAACTGTTGTGGACCGGAGCATAACACAACAACGGAAAAGGAAGTCTCAATCAAATGAGTAATTTCTACAGTAAGGAAGTTTTTATTCTATTTGTCAAGAACAGAGTTTCATTTTACATACCAACATAACATTCTTTATTAAAATAGAAAAATCAAGCAGGAAACACTACAAGCTATGAGCATTAAATACCTATGCACCGAACCTATGGGAAATATTTCATAATACCAGCTGAATGACACGAGTGCAACACTGTGATTGTATAAGCATGATCCACACAGTACTGAATTATGTTTTGTTAAAGAACTGCAACTTTTTCCAAATAGTTAAGAACCTTTAACTTCTGAATATGAAAGGTCTGCTTGAATCCAAAAGAAAGTGATATAGCAGATAATGCTTACATCCAGCTAAGAAACCAACACAGAGGAGGAGACCTAAACCCCTACATAGGTAGAGATCCAGTTAAAAAACACAACAAAGCCAAGTCTATCGAACCTTGTTCTAAGGCTAGTTGTTTACTTTTATTCGCCATTTAAATGCAATGAAGGAAATATAAATAAGATTAACCCTTAAGAAAACTCTTGGTATCGTAACTGAATATCTAAACACAGAGTAAACTGCAATTTTATTACAGAGAAATCAAACCCCCTTTCTTCGAGAAGGATATACTTTAGATAAAATCCCAACTTATCCCCTTCCTAAGCTCTCCCAGTGCTTCTAAGAAAAAAACCAGAAAACCAAGATTTCCCCACCGACTGACTGACTCTCTGCCTCCATTCCCTTTTGCCCCATAGTGGCACTCCATCTCCTTCTGTTCATTTTGAGTAGAAGCTATTTACCTTAAGAGCCAGATAAATAGTTAAAAAACTAAACCACCCCAAACAACTAAAAACCAGAAAACAACAGGCCCTGGAAACACAACTCCAGGTATCAATGCAAGACAGCAAACATGCATCTAGGACTGTTATCTGTGAAAGAAAGCTCAACGTTAGCATCTTGATAGCAATTTCGTTATAGTGGTTGTAGACAAAACCTATTTTTGCATATTACACAAACCTTTAGGATACTAGATTACATGCTAAGACTACCCTAGGAATGTTTACATATCAGTAACTGTATGCTAACTCTCCTGAAACCTTCTGTCTGGGCTTCACCTTTCAGCCCTTATCAAATGATGAAATACATTAGACTTATTCTGAGCAAGCATCTAGTTCCACCTGCTGGAACCAAGAGGAATACCAAAACATCCTTGCTTGCTTTTGCTATAGACCGAGCTGAGAATTATTAGGCTGCTCAATAAAGCCATTATTTTGTGCCACTGCATGTCTATGAGCAAAGCCTGATACTGAAAATCCAAGAATAAATTTTACCAATCATGAAAAAGTATATGCAGTGCAGAATCTGGAGAGCAGTTAACCTGGAGAATAGCTACTAGGTCCAGTATGCTGACTTCCAACGCCAGCAACTGCATCTGTGCTCCTAGAAACAGCTTTTAAGACAAGTGGGATGCATTTATGTGGGCAATAAAACAAGAAGAGCTTGCCATAGACCAACAACCCATCTGTAATTTAAATACAAACAGGTAATGAACGCTGCATCAACATATAAAGCTCAAAGACACATCCAGTAACACTGGCTTCTCTTTTACGTCACAGGTCTCCTAAAACACCAAGAAGTTTGGGAGTTAATTATTCTGCAAGCTCAGATTACCTTTTTTATTTTTAAAGGGCAAGCATATTGAAAAACCTTTGCTCCAACTGAAATAAAGCAACTGCTCACATTTAAAATAAAAGTTTAAGTAAGCCAAATCCAATTGCCTGGCTCAGCTAGACCAGCATGGGTTTATTACAGAACTAAGTTATAGTTTAATTGGGCTGGGGAAGGGCAGGGCAGAGAACAGAGAGAAGGGTAAGCAGATAGAGCTTTGCGGCAGACCTGAATAACGCAACTGGTTTGTTGCTGGATTGTCTCTACAGATCCATGAATAAAGACAGTCACTTGTCAAGTTAACATGCAGAATGCTGAGTGTTTTAAAGTTGCTTTATGAGAAACAAGAACTGACTTCATGGCTCAATAAATCACCTGCCTGAGGCTGGGAGGTGTGCTTTTATGCTGCCGACAGATCTAGGTGAGTCAATCTACTGAAACACACAGCTTCTTTTCACCATAGCATTCCACAAATGCAGAAGTTATTAGAACCATACTACACTGATAACAACTGCTTGGGGTTAGGTTTTTTATTTTTTGGACTCTAAGTCCCCAGCATGAAAACTGATCATATTGATCCCGATACAGGGCCTGTCCCTAGGTTAGCTGGCAATGGGAATGACACAGCAAGCTTTAGCACACCCACTGCCTAAGCAGAGGGAAAAGCAAACAAAGCACATTTTTGCTGGATGCTGGTTTGGGTTAGCTACCAAGAAACTCTGTCCAGCTTCTCTCTGTCAGAGATGAAAGAACTGTCACAGCACATAAAGCAAAAAACCTATCTAGTTTTTTATTTTTTTAGGCAAACCTTGTGACAGCTTCCTAAAAATCAAGACTTCTTTTTAAATAGAAGTTCAGGATAAGCAAAGTACACAAAGGTCAGTTTTGCAGTTAAAGTAACACAGAAACTGTTACTACTCCAGAGTGTAGTATAAACCCAGGATCTGTAATACAGAGGAAGCACGTTCACCATGATTCCAATATTAAATGTAACAGATGATTTTAAATAAGCAGAACTACTGACTTTACAAAAACTTTGTAACCATAATCCATTTTTAAGACCTGAGGCTACACAAGGCAAGAACAGAAAATCCACTTACTTAATTGTGTAAGCAAAAGACCAAGAATGCATTAATTCCAGAAAGTTACAAGTTCACGGGTTTATCCATAAAGAAGTTCCAAACAAAACAAAATAAGAGGAAGCCAGAAGTCTTAATTATCTAGCACTCACCAAAATACTAAGTAAGAGCATGTTGGGGGTTGAGGACAGAAAGCCGATAAAGAAATCTAAATGCAAGTTACTCACATAGGTGTGTGTTTTTTTAAGAAAAAAATAGAGAGGCTTTTATGGAAGCAAAGGTCCTTGTTTTGCTTCCTATACACCCCCCCCACGCTACAATGAATACAAAGTTCCCTTCATAATTCCTACATTCCATTTCAAATAAGACCTGCTTAAATTTTGACAGAAATGAGAATTAGCTTCATGACAGATTAGTGGTACTTCTGACAGTGTTTTAGTTATTGTTGTCATGATGTTCATCTCCGACCAAACAAAACTACAAATTAATCATTAAACCCAAAACACATGTTTATACTCAGGACTAAGTTACTAGCATTCTTAAAAAGTATTCATCTCACAATTATCACTATCCTAGTGATCACTGTCATACCTACAAAGGCACAATTCTTCACCACAAAAACTACAGAAAAATGATGCAATTGAGAGATACAAGAATTAAACAATTTCCTTTCCCCAAGCAATAGTGTACGTCTGTCACACCTCCGATATATCGGGGTTGACAACAAAGGTAATACACATCTCATCATACAGCTGACAGTCTAAACCAGGGGTCCTCAAACTACAGCCCACGCGTGGGCTGGATACGGCCCCCCAGGGTCCTCAATCCGGCCCCCGGTACTTACAGACCCCCGCCGGGGGTTGCGGGGGGAAACCAAGCAGCCGCAGATGGCTGCCTGCCACTTCGTCCGTGTGCCGGCCCCCTGGTTAAAAAGTTTGAGGACCGCTGGTCTAAACCATTTTACTAAGAATGAATACCCAGCCGTCATGATTTATGAGTTAATACTAGAATATTAGGTTCATATCCATACCGCTAATGCACCGTGCAAGCCCAGAATCCAAACAACCGACCACTCGCCTTCCCTTTCTCGGCACGTTACCGTTGCGCTCACTGACAACCCAAACTCCCAAACCACTCGCTCAGGCCACAGCCCCGCCGCCGTCTGCGGCCGCCACGGCCGCCCGGCCCCGGCCGTCACCCTGGAAATGCAGCGGAGGTACTTCTGAGCAACCGGCACCTGCAAACCGGCTGGGAACCCGGCAACACCGGAGGGGTGCAGCAGCGGCTATCGGGTGCCGGCACAGCCGAAGAAGCCCGCAGTGCCCGCGGGGCTCCCGCACGGCGCCCGGCTGCCGCGGCCAGCTCGGGAGGCACCGCACTCGCGCCCATCCGCCGGCGCTCGCTCCCCGGGAGGGCGGGCACCCGTGGGGCCGCCTCCGCCGACGGGGATAAGAACGAGCCGGGGAAGGCCGCAGGGAGCAGCGAGGGGTCCTCGACCCCGGGCAGCGGGGCGCCTTCCCCCGGCCTGGAGCCACGGGCAGCGGCGGGGCGGCCCCGCGCGTCAGCACGGCAGAAGAGACCCTCCCTCGCCCCCCTCTCCCCGTGTCAGCGGCCAACCGCCGGGGGAGCGGCCGGCAGGGCCTACGCCCGGCTCCTCACCTGCGCCAGGCAGGGCCTCGCCCCCAGCAAGCCCCTTCCGCAGAGCAGCTGTTGCAGCAGGACCCCGGGGAGGCCCCGGCGCCGGCAGCTGCCCCGCGTCAGCAGCAGGTACCGGTGCGCCATAGCCCAAGCGGCAGCTTCGGCCCACCGCGTCCACGGCCCACCGCGTCCACTGCCCCGCGCCGCCGTCAGCCCACACCCCCCCCGCGACGTCTGACGTCATCACGCTGCTGCGTGCGCGTCCTCAACGCCCGAAGGACCCCTCAGAGCCCCGCCCCCTCCCGCAGGCCCTGCCCCGCGGCGGCGGCCCCCCCCCCGCGCAGTTCCCTTCACTTCTCCTGGCCACGCCCCCCAGCGGCGCGGCCGCGGCGGCACCGCGCTGAGGGGGCGGCCGTGACGGCGGCAGGCCGCGGCAGCCCGCTCGAGGCGTGCGGCTGGCGCGGCGCGATGCGATGCCGCTAAGGAGGGCGGGCATCCCCGCTGCCGGGCGGGCTGCGAGCCCGGGGAGCGCCTCTCCCCGCGGCTCCCCAGGGGCACGGGTCCTCCGCGGCGTTTCCGAATAACCCAGCGGTAACGTTCAGCAGAGCCTGGTGGGAAATAACTTGTCTCCTTTATTATTTTTCCCCCATACGTAACGATTTTATACCGAGATCCTCGCTACAAAATTTACTGTGTGCAGAGGCCTTCAGGGCAGCTAAAGCGTTCAGCGCCATCCCTTCACCCCCAGGCACAGCAGCGCGCCCTGCACCCAGTGTCCCGCCTTGGGCTGCCGGCGCCCTGAAAGCAGAACTCCAACGTAAGCAACGCGCAAAGCCGGCTGCTCGCTCCGTCTCCAGTAATACCGGAGCGGAACGGCGCCCAGAACCGTTCGGAGCCGCCCGGGCAGGCCCGCAGCGAGCGCCTGGCCCGCCCGTGCCGCTGCGCCTGCGCGGTGCCGCCGTGCCACTGGCGCGAGGGGGAGGGGGGAGCGGGGGGGGCGAGGCGGTGACGGAGCCGCGTGACGCCAGAGCGTGACGCAGGAGCCGGCTGGGCACGCCCAGCGCCGGCACGCGGAACTCCGCCCCCGTGGCTGCTCGCGCTCGCCGGCCGGCCGGCGTGTGGCTGTCAGGCGAGAACTGCCGCCGCCCGCCCGCCCGCCTTCCCGCCGGCCCTGAGGAGAGACCGAGGGCGGCCATGAAGATCTGGAGCTCGGAGCATGTGTTCGGGTGAGGGGCCGGGCTGAGGGGCGGCCGCGGAACGGCGGCGCGGCTCCTTCCACCGGCTGCGCGGGCGGGCCGCCGCTCCGGCGCCTGACGGGGTCGGGCCGGGCCGTGCGGGGAAGCCGGGCCCCGCCAGGAGGAAATAGGAAATAACCGCGGGCGCGGCCGGGGGAGGGAGACTGGGAGCGGCGGGGGCTCCTGACCGGTTATGCCGGGGATTGGGCACCGGCTTCTGGCGGCCTTAACTCCCTCCGGCTCGGGGGGTGGGCGGGGGCCGGTCCCCGGCGGTGCGGCAGCGCTCCCCCCGCTGCGGGGCCTTCATCACCTTGAGCTTCCCTGCGTGCTCGGACCCTTGCGAGGGTTTCTCCCACCTCCTGCCGCTTGCGGCGGGAAGTACCGTTCCCACCGGGCAGCGGCAGAGCTGGCCGGCAGCGTAACGGCTTGATAAAGGTGTAGGTATTTAAGGAAAAAGAACTTTTACGCTCTCAAAAAGCCCAAGAACCCAACCCAAACCCCACGCTACGGACGTGCTTGATGATACATTCCAAGGGCACGGACGACAGAGTGACTATGTGGCTTGCCTTAGCCGTGGCTTTCACAGAGACACCTCACAGGTAGCCATTAAGCAATAGCTGTTCTTACTGCCAGGCCTTTTCTGCGTTGAACGTATTTCGAACGTGGTTCTGGTCATCCAGTTCCACTTCTGTGTAGTGAGGGAACAACAGGTGAAAGTACCAACAGGTGTGTAACAGGCCGTACCCGGGAGCCGACGTGGAAGACCCAGCAGTTCCAGCACAGCTCTTAAAATGCCCCCAATACTTCATCTGCTACCGGTCTCTTAAAAATCTTGAAACTGGAGAGTGCCAGGTGTGATATTTCCTAAAATATTTACAAAATATCCCAGTTTTTTCAATGCTATTTAAAATGTCTTTAATTAAATAACACAACTGAATTAATTATGCTGACATAGGTATTAGGTGTTCAACTTTGACATCCATCTAGTATAAGTAAACAGTAGCTTCTGTTGTGAAATGGCAGGCAGAGGCTAGTAAAGGCTGCTTGTGTATGGCGTTACTTCTGAGTTTGAGATACTCCTATCTGTCATCTGGGAAACACAAAATCGATTTTTATTTGGCATTTTCTCATCAAGATCTGTATTGGAACGCCCCCATCCTACGGTGTAATGTGTGCAGGTGTGTACATAGTGCATTTCAGGGGTTAATAAAATATTGTGCCTTATCAGGTTTCTGAGTCTTAAAACCCTTCAAGGACACTTAACAGAAATTTGACATTTTAGTTTGTGTATCTTCTGCTGATTGTGATGTGTAGTCACTGAAGATAACAAGGAATGGTCTTCCAGCCTTCCTTCTGATGTAGGAATTGAGAGCTCTGTTTCTCCTGCTTGCACCAATGAAGCTGAAAGACCTTTTGTTATTATTCTTATTGGAAAAAAAACCTTATTTTTCCAAGCTTCTGTTTGCTCTTGCAGTGGTGTACTGTTGATGCCCTTCTGTACCAGTCTATTTTAAGACTAAAACTAGTGTTCTTAAAAATCAAATCCATTTAGGGCCCTAAGTGCAGTTCCAATGTACAACTTTACACTCCTAAGCCTTCTTATGTTAGATATCAATAGCTGAATTTTTAAAAGTACCTTTAAAGGGTATAAACCTTTTGTTCCAGATCTGTCAGTTATTCTGAATACAGAAATCATTGCTTAGGGACAGAATTTCTGTATTGGATCAAGTCCATGGTTTCTCTAGCCTCCTCCATTTCAGAATATGATAAGTGAAGTCCCACAACAAGAGCTGTGTGGACAGCCTGGCCTTCAGTAGTGGGGCTGCTCTGATCCCAGGAGTTTCAGATTAACCAAAACTTGTTTCATGAAAACAGTTCCATATTGACAAGAGTATGTATAAGTGTAATTCATGCTAACAAGCTGCTGGAAGCAGTAGTATAGGTGCAGACTTATGGCAGTGAGCTGATATGGGTTCTGAAAAATCTGTGTTTTTATTTTAAACTTTCTGGGTTTGGTTTTTTGGATTTTTTTAGTTGAATTTAACTTTGCTTTTTTGCTATAGGAAGAACAGAAGCTAATGATTTCTAATTTAGTTTATTTGATGTGCTTAGAATTACAGAAGAATTTATGTTGTAGTGGACTTCTGGAGGTCATCTAGACCGGCTCCCTTCTTAAAGCAGGGCTAACTTAAAATGTTAGGTCAAGTTGCTTTTCTGGTTTAGTTCTGAAATGAATCAGGATTCGACAGTCTCTGTGGACAGCTACCCTGTCATTGTGGAGTTTTTGTACAGCTAATTGGAGTGTCACTTGCAGCAATTTGTGACTGTTGCCCCTTGCCCTCCTTTCTGTTAGTCTTGGTTTAGTAATTCCTTTCTTCACTCTGAAGAAAGGAATATTTTTTGTTTTGTGTTTTTGTATCAATACTTTCTTATTGCCTTTCCAAGCATTACTGTATTCTGAAGGGACTTTGGGGAGCTGTGAAGCTGTTCAGCATGCGCCATGTTACACAAGCTAGATCCCTGATGTAGTGTTGTCTGAATACTTTATTAAATACGAAATAGTTATAAATATTGTCTCCTCTTCTTTTTACAGACACCCCTGGGATACAGTGATCAAAGCTGCTATGAGAAAGTACCCCAACCCTATGAATCCATGTGTGGTAGGAGTAGATGTCCTTGACAGAAGCCTTGATAACAAGGGGAGGCTGCATAGTCACCGTCTTCTCAGCACAGAGTGGAGACTGCCGAGTATTGTAAAAGCGGTGCGCTTAATGGTTTCTTAAGGGTGTGATGCATTTTTATGTCGTCATCTGAGTTGGAGCTGAATTCAAAGTAAAAGCTTAATTTATAGGAAATATCACATAAGCTGTAATTAGTGTACTTAGTAGTGAGAATATGTTGTAGGCTTTAATATGCCTGCAATGTTTTGTTTGTATGTCTATACATGCCTTACAGACTGGACTGTGTCATGCTGTATGGCTGATACAACCTATGAGGATGTAGTCTTGCCACAGATCACAGTGTTCTGGTATCCATTAATTACTTTGCCTTTATTTGGGGTCACTAGGGACTTGACATTTATGCATTTCAGCTTTGTTGGTTTTTTGGAGTTTTTTTAGTGCTTAACTTTGTTATTTTTAATTTTTTTTGTTTCTTCACTTTCAGATTTTAGGAACAAGTAGAACTCTGACTTACATTGAGGAACATTCTGTGGTAGATCCAGTGGAAAAAAAGATGGAGCTTTCCTCAACTAATGTGAGTGATAGCTTAAGAAGTTTCTGGTGATTAGTACTGGAGATAAGGTGTTTTGCTCTTAACATTTAGATTAGAAATGTGTTTGCATCTTCCATTGGGAGACGGCAAGTTCCATGTCTTAGTTGTCTCTCTTTTTGCCCTCCATCTTCCCACAAAAAGGAAATTTTAAATACTTTAGGATCAAACATCTGTGATTCTGTTTTTAATGTAAGATTATTTCTCAGAATGCATGTAAAATAGTTTGACTTCTATATGAATAGCTTGTTCTACAAAATGTAAATTAAGTCTTATGCTGTATTTTGGTGTCCTGGGAACTTGTAACTATCAGATTGGAGTTGTTTGTAGCAGAGCCTTGTCTCTGTACAAGAGGCATTGTCTTTTCGTGAGTATTAATTTTCTGTATAGTCCAAATAGTGTTATGGTGATCTTGGTCTTGGAGAGCCTCTCTGAATCCCAAGCCATAAATCATATAAGACTCAACATTCAGAGAAAACAAATGGAAAGCTATTTCTTCTTTGTAGTGTGGATAGGAACTTAGATTGATATAATTAGATCGAGGATAGGAGAAGCTGCATCACCCTTTATAGGTCTTTTTATTGACTGTGTTCTGGGTTTTGTATTCTGTGTACGCTGCTTTGACTCTGACATTAAATTGAGCACTCTACTTTTGAGTAGTACTGTTGATAACAGAAAAATGAAAGGCAGGAAGTGAGGATTTCAGCTCTTTTTTTTTTCTCTTTTTAAGATTACTCTCACAAACCTAGTGTCTGTTGATGAGAGACTGGTTTACACACCCCATCCTGAAAACCCTGAGAAGTAAGTAAGGATATCTGTATGTTTCTTTGTATATAGGAGACATTATGTTAGTCCAGTTCAGTTTAAATATTAACCTTTCTTTGTTCTCTTACAGAACTGTACTAACTCAAGAAGCAATTATTACTGTTAAAGGCATTAGCTTGAGCAGTTATCTGGAAAGCTTAATGGCAAACACAATATCTTCTAATGCCAGAAAGGTACATCTTTATTCTGTTTTCTCCCTCTCTCCCTCCACCCCTACCTCTCTTTTTGTTGAAATAGTAATTGTCAATCATGTGTGCTGAGTACTATATTTAGTTTCTCAAAACTTTGTGCACAGAGTTTCAACTGATTTTTTTGTAGGACCTCAGCAAGTAGAATAAAATTTCCCAAAGCATGAAAAGGTTTCACAACTAAATCTGTTTTTCAACTAGAATTGCACAGAAGAACAAACTTCTGTGTGTATGCTACAGTTACATCTAGCATATACATATTATTAGTTGGATTTTGGGTTTTTTTTCCAAAGCGCTTTTTTAAACACTAAACTCCTATTTCCAGGAGTTAGTGCTAGTAGTGAATATAACTTTCTTTTCAGCCTTTATAATCTGGATTTAGCACTTAATGCTAGCATATTTTTTATGCTGCTTTGTCAGTTGTTCCAGTTCCTACCCGTTATTGAGCTGCCTCCGTGCCTTTGGCTGAAAGTAATGTAGTGTAAGCAGAGGCATATTCTTTGAAGAGGTGAAACTATGCTGGCTTTTGTAGGTAACACTACACTGACTCCTCTGTCTAGCGCTCGCTTTTTCTACTTGGCTTGCAGCCATGGAGCTGCACTTCAGCACAGGCAGAGCTGGGGAATGATTGTTCTTGGGCACTTTTGTCCTGTTCTTCTCTGGGGAAGGTGGGAAAGAAATGGACTTGCTAGAGGAGCATAGGCATCACTGCCAAACAGCAGGATAAGTGCACCTGAAGTCAGAGTTTGTGCTCAGAGGGTCAACACAGTGGGAATGTGGCCTAGATAACTCCTACCATGCCAGAGAGCCTCTGTTTTGGCCAGCCCTTTGTCCTGATGAGAGATGTAGCTTGACCAAGGCTGTGTAAGCCAACTTGATAGGAGGTATTGACCAACTAGGTCAGAGAGGAGAAAGCCTCCTTTTCCTCTCTTCTGTGTGTTTCTCCAAAAATGAGAGGAAAACAGGTTAAAATCATGGGATGAGGAAGGAGTGATGGGTAATTTCTAGACACCAAAGTGTTACTGTAACTAGCTGAGTGCTCACTGTGTTTGTTTGAAAGTCATAACTGCAATGTATTTCAGATAAATTACAATTCTATTTTGATTGAGTTTCCATTTAAAAGTCTCTGTGGGGCATATGTTCTTGAAAAAGAATCCAAACCTGGCCTCACAACCAAACTTCAGTCTGACTTGGAGATAGCAAAGCTCTAGCTAGTTGAAACGGCCAGATCAACTAGGCACACTTAAAAGTGCTGGCTGAATTCCTTTTGTGGCATCTGTCACATTTGCATGTCTCTATTGAACTTAGCGAAAGAGTGTAAATATTTCTTGGTACCTGTTCGGGTGTTGCCTGTGTGGAAGCTTAATTTCTTTTAAAGATTGTTCTTCTGTTCTGCCATTTTCAAGGAACACACTGGCTCACAAGCATCTTGCAAATAAAAAAGACCTTTGTTTTTCACTGAAGAGTCTCTAGAGATTTTGAATTTGGCAGGAATTTGTACTTGCTGTTGCCCACTCTTTCATTGCTAGCCAGTAACCTACTCTGCTATAACTAGCTCTTGCATGCTGTGCTGTGCCTCTGTGCTCTTAGAACCCCTCTTAAACTTCATGAAAGTTGCTGGAAAATGTTTTTTTATTCTGAAGAAATAGGAAGTAACTATTGAGATTTTGCTCTGAGGTAGAGGTGGCAGATGATGCATTATTTTCAATGATGATGGAAAACTCATTTGCCATATGTTGTAAATCTTTTTTTTGTTACTCCAGGGGTGGGATGCTATTGAGTGGATAATTCAAAATTCTGAAAGCGCTCTAAGCTAGCAGTTCTCCACATCTACAGTTTGTACTAACTAGTGGTAATGCCAGCATTCTTCTTCTTGGTACAGCATTTCAGCTTTCTAGCAAATGTGCATGGATTGTTGTCATGTGAATTTCGTAAATTAACCTGCATGTTTGTTTTATATACATTACATACAGGAATGGCAAACATGTTCATTACACTGCAGTTGCAGAAAGTGAGAGTAGGTCAGATCTTGACTGGATCAACTAACCTGTGCTTATGCCACTGGACAGCCAACTTGCTGCAGCCATGTTTTGTGCCACACAGTATTGCTTGTGGTTTGAAAGTGGAATAATGACTGCAGATAACTAGGCCTGTCAGTGAGTCCCTCTACCAAGCGTTTGATCTGGTCCTAGTTTCTGTGATTTCAGTATGTAGTACCTGAAGAAATTAATGAATTGGTTAGCGACTGGAATTGGCATTATAAAAATGAAACAGAATTGTATTCTTAGGATATAAAATTGATCACTTGAAACAGATTGCCTGACAGGGTTAATCATTTGCATAGTGAAATTGTATTTGCTTTTCTTATGCCTGAGGAATTTTGATGCCCTTCTGTGAACTTCCGTAGAAATCCATACAAAGCTTGAAGCTGTCAGAATGCCAGACTGTTCGTGTTTTTCATTGGTCTTGTAGTTATATTCATTTCAGTAGTGACGTATCCCTTAAGTGATGTGACTATGAAAAAATCTGACTTCAGGGTTGAGAACAGAGTGTACTTGCCTCTGTGATACCTCTGTGCAGATTGTTTTCCTTCCACTAGTCAGTGTAGCCTGTCTCTGTCATTCCTGTATTGGCTTATGCTTCGACTAAAAAGATTCCTTAAAAAAAGAAAAAAGTCATTATGCTGCTTCTCCTAGTTAAGTATGTAGGGGTTTTTATACTGCTTACTTTGAGATCAGTGTATGCCATGAGTGTTTGCTTTTGTGTTCTCATTCCACTAAGCTTTTATGGCTGTTTTTCTGGAAAACATCAACTACAAAGGCTCAGCATTTATCAGTCACTTAAGCTCTACCAACGAATCTTCATATGCAGCCTTTGGTCTGCCAAACACCTCATACTGCTAACATATGCAATAAAGACTAATATAATATGCATGCTTGGTAATGAATGTGCTTGCTTAATGACTACTACAGAATTTGTTATACAGTGTGAAACTTTTACAGACCAATCCTCTGTCAGATTTTTTCTGGTAACTGGGAAGTTCTGCAGCACTTGGAGGCTTTGCCTCTGATTGAGATTTGTAACTTAATTTCCTGTGCAGAATATTTCTGAAGTCTTCCTTGCCAATATCACAGGTTTATTCATAGCTGCAAAATATAGCATATAGCACATGCAGGTCTAAGGAGACGCGCAGACCGTCTCAAAAACCGAAGGAAATATCTTGGTGCTTCAGTTGAACGTCATGGATTGTATTATTTTTTTTTTACCTTATCAACAATTATAACAACTAAAACACTATGACCTGGTGGTTTCGTAGTCAGGGACTGATTTTTCCACTGAGCATTTGCTACATCAAAGGTGTTTGACTTTCTGACAAGTCTTCTTTGTGCAATTAGACAAACATAACAGCTAAGCTGTTGCCGTCTTACCCAGTTCTCTGTGCCTGTGTCACCTAAGAGAGGACGTTTTAGCTTGACTTTCAAATATCCTAATGCGTGCTTACTGTAAGATGATTCCCCCTCTCTCCCCCCACTTTGTTCTTTAAGGAGCACTCCATTCGTGGCTAGTTACAACTTGTTGCTGTGCTAGCCTACTCCTGTCTGGGTGCTTTTATGCATGCTTTGCTGGTGTTCCCAGGTCTTGCAAGGATGTGGAGGGTGGAAGTTATCACCCGCTGAAGCGTGGTTGATTTTTGGTGCTCAAATGGAAGGAACTCGGAAGTTAAATCATACTCTCCTAAGGACTTTTTTCAGCAACCCATACTTGAACTGGACAATGTAAATCGTGCTTTCTTGAATATTGTTAGTATTTCTGAAAGGGTTATCTTGAACTGAGTTAACATAAACATACTAGTTCTTGAGGTAATTCTGGGTAGAGCAGAATCCCCCTTTCTGAGCTCTGACCAAGAGCTGAACGCTTTGTTGCCTATACGTGGATGACTTCTCCGTTTAAGGACTGCCTCCCAGTGCAGACATAGCAATTAGTGTTTATTCTGTAAGTTCCTGTAATATGAAAAACCTGAAGAGAAATGGAGCCAGTCCTTCAGTGAACTTAGTAAAGGTCTTGAGATAAATACACTGTTATTCATAGTACGTCTTTATTTCTTTTAATAGGTTACCCTTCACAGCCTAGAACTGGGCTGTTAATATTTCTAGCCTCAAAAGAAAAAAAAATTCCTTCAAGAGTATGTGTGGGTTTTGTTTTGATTCTTTTTGTTGTGGAGGTTTTCAAAGCTGTTCATGCAGATTTTTGTTCATGTTTAGTGGTTTATAAAGGAAGATAGTAGGTTCTGGACACTTGATGAGGTTTTAGTTCACTTTATCACCTATAATGCATACAAAAAACTCAGCACATCATAGTTCTGAATAAAATTATCTGTGGGTGGGTGGGTGTTTCCCTCCTTTCCCTCAGTCTCTGCAAAGGGCTTGAACACTGACACTGGCTTTCCTGAAGGTTAGGACTTTGTGGGTTCAGACCCTTTATCTCCAGAACTCCTCTAGACTTGGCCAGAGCCATATGGCTCCCGGTTACTGCTCTGCTCTGTACTTCTTTTTCTTGGTAGGGTAATAGAGGTGAATGTCTCTTGGCTTCTCTTTAAGTGAAAAAAGGCCAGGTGTTTTCCTGGTCTGATCCTATCTGCTTGTTTTGGCAAAAGCTATCATTCTGAGATTGTGGAGCTCTAAAATCTTGCACGTTTATTTAGTTAAAGTGCTTCTCTTTATTTTATTGGCTTCATTGTGTGCCTGGCTGCGTGCTCATCTTGGGGTTATTGGGTTGCAGCTGCTACAGTGTCTTCTTAAGGTTAAAGGGTTTTGACATGCTTATTTTGCTGGATTCCCCAGCTCTTAACAAAGCATTGGCTGTCAGTGCCTAGCCTTGGGGCACTCACATTCTGAGTACTGAACAGAGAAGGACCGTACCTTGATACAAAATACGTGCCTGTAGTCTTCCAATTAGTCTGGTTTATGTGCTGAAAAGTTGCTGTGCATGAATCAGAATTCAGTGCAAGTCCACCTCTGAACTCTTGCTAGATACTAAATCAATTAGTTGCTACTTCAAAGAGCGCTTGGAAGACTATCTTTCTTTGTCCAGGATCTTCTCAAAAACTGTCCATATAACTTGGTTAATGAATCTGAGAACAGTATCTGGACTTTGCCATAAATTTGCTGATATTCTTTGGGTGATGGGAGTAGCAAAGAGTAAAAATGACAGGGAAAGCTGCTGAATTAGGCTTTTTTTGCCTAGGTATGCTACTGTGAGCTCACACAAATATTGCATTTACTTCTTGCTTACGGGGTAAGCAAATGCCTTTGCAGTGAAGTTTCCATGAGAAGATGCTAAGAAATTATCAATATAAACTAGTATTAAACTGTGCGGGGCATGACATTAATTTTAAAATAAGTCTCATGTCTGACAGAGGAAAAACTAGGAACATGAGCAATGGTGGTGTATCTGTTCTGATTCTAAATTCTAGTATTTTCCTGGCAGGGTCGGGATGCCCTGGAGTGGGTGATCACCAAACTAAACACAGAATTGGAGGAGCTGAAGTCAACACGTGAGGGCATGAAACCAGCTATGGCAGCAGCATCAACAGAAAAATAAAACCAAAAATACCAAGTAACTGACAGAAAAGTTTTATTCTGCAGACTGCTTTGTGGATCTCCCTTCCAAGGCTGATCTGCAGAGGTTTTATATATTTATAAGAATACTGGATCACCGGAAAAGTAACCTCATCATCATCTCCACAGCAGCTTCCATTGCCTACTGATGATTAAATTGACCTCCTGCAGATGCTCTTTTCATTTAAACAATTAATTTTTAACACTGGAAACAAAACATTTAGCACATTTAAAACTGCCTAAATGTGCCTTTTATAACAAAGAGAGTATGTTATATTTACATCATCTTGTTTTTTCATACTCAGACTTGAAAAGAATGCATGTGTGATATTAAGGGTTTTCCATGTGAACATCTGTTCTGTGAAGGGCTGATGAGCACTGAATTTTGTCTGTTTTGGTATCTGATAGTGTCTTATGACCATTTAAAGGGAACTAGATGAGTCAGAACATGATGCTGTAGAATTAGATAGCTATCTAGGGGATCATCCTGAAAAGCTCGTGTGGTACTAACTTTTCTTATGTTGTTTAAATGAGCTGCCTAAACATGGCACGCAAATATTTAACCTCTTAGATGTTTGTATCCAAACAAAGATAAAGTTTCTATTGATGTTAATAGCTTAAAACAGTGTTTTTGGTGAGGAGAAGGATATAATTTATTTTCATATTTATTAATTTGCCCTAGTTCCTCCCCTCCCTATGAGGAGAGGAGTAGTAATTCCTGGAAGGTGCTGGGAAATACTTCTCATGTTTATCTCTAAGAAGGGTACTTGTAGGCTACTTGAGTGAAGAGTCTGTGCTGTTCCACTGGTCCTTGCTCTTCACATCATGTCTTAACTGAGGGAGAGACTGATGCAATAACCAGAAGAGTTGAAATGAGAAGTAAGCAGGAAATTTGAAATCCAAATGGTAAGTTTTCATGAACATGTATTTTTCATGCCCTGAATGGAGAAAACAAGAGTAAAGAAAAACAAATGGACCTTCCTTTTTGAATGCTTTCTACTAATTACTGACTACTAGTGTAACTGAATCTTTTCAACACTTTCCATATTGGTACAAAATGGTTTTAGGATCAATGTAAATTTAATTATTTGGAAAAATACTGCAGTAACTGCAGAAACTGCTTCCTATGAAACGTGCATAAACACATATTGGTAACAGTCTGAGCCTTGTCTGATGTTCACAGAACTTTCATATTTGGTCCAGGTATAGTATATGTTTCTTAGACAGCCCTCTGCTAGGGCATTTTAACTTTTTTTTGGTGTGCGCACAAAGTGAAATAAACGTTGCGAGGATGTTTACTCGTTCAAGTAGCAAGCATGCATTTAGGGAGCTGTTAAAGAGCATGAGTAACTTTTAAAAAACTAGAAGAGCAAAATGTTGGTGTGTCTGTAGCTTAAGGGAAATTTCAGCATTCATATTCTGGTTAGTTTGAAAGCGAACATTAATTTGGGTGTAACTACAGTCTCACTAAATTACATGATCCTAATGAATAAACTTAATTTTTTTAAAAATACAGTAGTTGAAAGCAATTAAATGAGAGCTAATACTAACATTGCTCTTTTTGTATGGACCTAAAGCCTTTCTTATTTTGAAACAGAAACTTAGAGCTTAAAAGCTGATAAAAGCTCCTTTCCAGAAGATACTCTGGATAACTTTGCTGCAGGTCAGTTGTCCACTTACCGGAGGAGTGATGCCACATCCCAGATAAAGAAAGCAGAAGATGTTCTAGCTTATGGTGGTGTTCTGCTAGGAAGGGAAGTGCAGCTATGGCAGAGCTCTGCAAATGAAAGGAAAAGATGAGTAAGTGTGTGTGCACGTGGAAACTGGTACTTCAGCATTTCCATACATGCCTGCTGGAGATGATGAAAACCTAGCTGTTGGGGGTGGGTGGGTGGGTAGAAAAGTCTTTGGAGAAGTTCATGTATTGCTTCAGTTTGGAAGAATTGTATAAAGCTGCTCCTTGCATCAGATTTGAAATTGTCAGTGTTGTCTTAAAGCTGACTGACTTGTGTGTAGCACCGTCCGGCACTAGCTGGTGTCCCAGAAAAGTCACCACAGGCTCTGTCTAGGGCTGAGCTCTTCTGCTACACCTTAGTGTCAGTACCAGTTACGCGTCAGTTTTCTGGATTACTTACTTTGCACTTTGTTTCCTTCCAGAAACAAATCCTTGATGTGCTTGTGTTGCAGCATCTCGTTTCTGTTTCATTCCCTGCTCATTTGGGGCTGCTTCTGTTCCGCGTTTCGTGCTACTTGGGAACTGTATGACTAGATGCTTGGGTTTCAGTCTGTCTGCTGCTCCGCTTGCCATGGATCGGCACTTTGCCTGCTTGCGCTCGGTCCTCTTCTGCCTTTCTCTAGGCTAAATGGGAATGGGGAAGCTTTGGTTAGGAAAAAACCTAATTTCTTCCAGAGGCCAGTTCTGTCACCCAGCTGCCTGCCTCTGCTGCCGGACACTGCTGCTGCCTTTCGCCTTGTCTTTGGGGTAGGTGACACTCCTGCACCTCCAGGCTTATTGATCTTCCTGTGGTCGCTCATTTTGCCAGTGTATACAAAGGACCTTGCAGGCAGTGGTCACACCAGGACCAAGTAGGCTCTAGTATTTAGCAGATGAAGTGGTGCTTAATTTCCCATAAGCTTTCCTGGACACTTCCACTCTTCTGCTTTCTGCCCATCTAGTCTGCACACGGAGCTCCCACCCTTCTCCCTTGACCATGTAACTTTCCTCCATGGGATCTGTAACTGTACGTTCAGCTCTGCTGTGTGTAACTCTGTTTTTGAAGCACTCCATTTCCCACTCCAGTTCTGTCACAGTTACAGTCTGGGGTTGACCCTTGGGGCAAAAAGCACCCTACCTTGGAAGTGCTTACCTTGGCCCTTCCCTAGGGAAACTCCCCCAGCTTTTCTTTATTTACTGGAAATGGTTGGAAAGTATTTCTGAAGTCAATTTTATGTCATGTGCATTGACTGAGGTGTCTTATTAAAGACAAAAAGCTGTATGTCAGGGAAAGCGCTCAGCTGCTTGCAGGGCAGGGGATGTAGCTTTTTGCACTGGTGCAGAAACAGCCAGGTACAGAGGAGGAAAAAATGTATAAAGAAGAAATAGTGTTAAGTCAACACTCATTAACTTGGAAGGATCTTGATGGGCTGGGGACCAAGCAGAAGAAAGCTCAGTACTTGTAACCATGCTGATTAATGGGTAGCAAGTGCCATTTGGAGCAAGAATTCTGCACTGAGAGTTCAAAATATAATTGAAGTAGTTCTGTGTGTTGGGGGAGGGAGGTGGTTTGCTGCCGTTATTCAAGCCACTGAGGTTTGCGGTTGGTGTTCCTCAGCCGTTAGGTTGCAGGTCAAGGGAGAGGGAGCAGGCTGTGTGTGTGTAGGTGGGTGGTTTGATTTTAAGAATTTAGTGCCAGTGTCTGGGGTCTCCGGGTTGGTTACAAGCGTGGCTGCCCACCCTGCCCAGTAACTAGAGCTGCGCCGCACACCCCGGCTGTGGGAGGGCTGCGGCTGGGGACGGCGGGTTCCTGACTGCAGGGGAAGCAGCGAGGGGAGATGGCAGCAGTGGTTCCCAGAGCATGGCAAACTGGGCATGTTAGCTCTTGGCCCGGAAAGATTTGTAAGATGTTAAAGATACCAAACTTGAGGTAAATTCTGGTTTCTGGTTGATGTCTGTTTTTCATGCTAGTGCAGACAGGCTCACGTTAGCAACAAAAGGCATTACCTTACAACAGTGTAATTAAGTGGTCTTGTGTGTGATTGGTTTTGCATAGACCATCCTTTCTTTTTTTCTTTTTTTTAATTCTGACTTGCCTTTGTGCCAGTGTGAGTCCTCCTTGCTCCCCCATACTTCTGACTTCTTTTCGCCCATCAGGTCAGCAGGCGCAATGGGGGAAGGGTCGTATTTGTTGGGAAAATGGGCAATCCTAGTGTAAGTTGCAGAGTTCTTGAAAGACTTGCTGAACCCAAGTACAAGGCACTGAACTGCAGCACTTCGTGTGCATCAGGAATTAACGTATAGCACATATCAGGCATTGATGTATCTGATGATGTAATAAAGTAGCACTAAGATGACTGGTGGCATTCCTTGATGTGACACTTTCCATTTAAATTTTCAGGTGGAGCAGTGGGCAACACCTTTCCCGTTGTTGCATCTTCCTAGATTGTAAGCTGTGATGGGCAGGACTCTGTAAAGTGTCTATGTACACTATGGTGCTATCTTAAATAAACGACATCCTCAGTTTAAACAAACACTTCTGGGTGTAACTGCTGTAATATAAAATGGGCTGTTGGCTTTCAGAGAAGGCTGCAGAAAAATTATTTATGTTAGTCTGTGCTGTGTAGGCAGCAGGACACAGTGCCAGCCTCCCTGGAGCTCCCTGTAAGCCGCACACGGTACTGCCCAAAAGCTCTGTGGGGGTCCTCTGTGCCTAAACTGGTGAGTGCATGTGGGGCTAGCAGCCGCTTTGTTTTGCAGTAAACCAGGCAAGACTCATCTAAAAGGATTAGCCTTGACTTGTAAGTAATATCTTTTATTTATCTGATTATCTAAAAGTTATATAACAAACTATCTTTTTACTCCACCAACACTACTTGCTACCAGTCAGAATCATGCAGGTTATGGGCTAGCCTTTTAATCGAAGCTCCAGGAAGCAGGTCGTGCTTTCACTATCAATTTGTTCAACGAGAAGGCATTTTTGTGAGGTGCAAGTCTTGTCCTGTTAATTTTTCCACAGCTGAGGTGACTGAGGTATGCTTCTTATTTTATTGGAAGGCACCTGCAAGTAAAATCATCAGTAAGGGCTCCTAATTACACACCCTGCTGGTACAATACTTGTCCTTCTTACCCTTCTATAATTTTGTTTCTAACCTAGTTCAACCTAACCTAAAATCTGCAGCAGCTAAGGTTCAGGGCTCTACCTGACCACACACACACATGTGGAACATGCCCTTCCTAGCTGCTCGGTGTAAGAAATGATGCTTGCTGTCATCACAGTTAGCTCAAGAAGGTGAGAGCAACGCAATGTCATTTTAAAGAACTTTTTATTAGGAATGCATAAACAAGAAATTGAATTTCAGTACCACGTAACATGAAAACAAGCATAAGACAAATCTGTTGCCTTTCTCTGTTAGAGCCGATGCCCCTGGTGTACTTGAAGCTGCGCAGACGGTACATGCGCAGTGACAACACAGAAGCAGAAGTAGTTTGCAGGGGAGGAGCTTTGTGCTCTGGGCCTGTTCATATCCAAAAAGTGCATCTCCTGTTTGTTTGTTTGGGGTTTTTTTTTCTCCTTTATTAAAAGAGGGGTTTGGGGAGGGGGAACCAGCTTTAACAGAAATACAGCTCAAATACACTCCTCATTGTATTTTCATTTTGCTTTCTAATTCACAGGTAATGTAACACCAGCCCCTTCACCAGAAATGTGTCTTTTAAATGCCGTAAGCCAAAGCTGGGCCTTGGCCTCTGCCTGTCCCGTAAGCTGGGCCATGAGACCACAGCCTCCCCATATGTAAGTGTCAACTTCACTGGTGCTTATTTTCAACAAACTTCGGAAGCCAACCCCCTGCAGAAGTTGCATCAGCTCATGCCCATGTCCTTTAGTTCTAGATTTAGCAGCCCCTGAAATCCAATTTAACAATCCCGGACTGCAGTGTTTGGCCACAGCCCGTCCAGCAGAAGCCAAAGCATTGCTGGCTCCCACTGTTAAGCCCTGATGTGACTCTGGTTAGAGAAACGCAGGGAGGGCCTGTAGCTTAATGTAAAGGCTATAACTGCATGGGAGGCACAAAAAATGTGTTTTTTCATAAAGTTTTTCACTTGCAGGGTTTTTTTTAATCAAATGGGTTAATAATCAAACCGGTGTTTTCCAGCTGTGACTATACGTTGAGTAGCTTGGCACCTCAAAAGACTATCTGCTTAAACATGTATTTTTTCATTAGCTACAGAAAGGTCTATTCCAAACAGGTTCCTCTAGAACTGTTCTACAAAACCCCTCTCGACAACCTTTGCAGACTGCGGTGCCTCTGTCGTTATTTCAGGACACGGAGCCCAGGCTAGCTGCGCATCTGACACTCGGTTCAGCCAGGTGCTGCCACTGCAAGGCAGCGCCCCGCAGAAGAAACTGAGCAGTTTGGTGCAAATAAACAAGCAAAGCTACTGCCACATAAAATTTGCAGTGCCTATTTGACAGCTGTTTAGCTCCATCTTCTGATTACACTCAATGACACCCGTTGAGTGCAGACTACCACGATAAACTTGATTCACAATTATTTGCTTGACAAAATATTGTAAAGGTTCAACTATCTGGAATTCAGTGCACCTGGAAGTGGGGCTAAGTGCTTTCAAGTACCGGAAGCCAATGGAAACTTGCAGTGCAGGATCCTACTAGGTCTGACACTGGGCACTCATCTCTTTACCAGCAGCTCTCAAAATTCCTTGAACGGTTTTAGCTGCTTTGCACTCCCTGTGTTTGCAGATGGGGACTCTGGGGCACAGAAGGGCTTGCAGCTTGTGCCAGGTCAACTGAGCAGCAAGAGCAGCTCTGGGATTTTACGATATCAAGCTGGAAACGCAGGGAGGGCCACAGGCTCCCTCTGCTCTGGGCTGCTGGAGCTTGTGGGTGCTACTTGGCGCCCACCCTTTGCACACGGTAGCTGGCACCAGCCCTCCCAGTGGGACGGGGCTGTGATAGAGTTGGCATGAGGACAGTGCTCCTGAACTTAGGCTTATGAGTCAGGAAACTGGTTTGTGTCTTTGTGTATCATGTCAGACTAAGCTAATGCCCCTCTCATGGTTCTCCTACCAGGAAACCCTGTTGAGTAGTGATTTCAGGTACTCAAAAAATCTGAAGTAAAAATCAGAAACAACAGAACAGGTCTTTATAGCTGGAATCAATATTCATAAACATTCTCAGATTGGCCTCAAGATACATACATACAAAAGAAGAAGAAATAAACCAGAGCAGCTCCAAGTCATCGACATGGAAATACTATAAAATTTTACGGTAACGTTAACATAACCCATACGCCGTAGCACCAGAGCGCACAGTCACAGCACCTTTGCCTCATGCCCATGTGCTGTCACTGTTTCACAGATGAGACTGAGCTCTTAAGAGAGACATTCCTAAAAGATGTACAGAGCTGCTGGATGAGGTGAAGCATGAAGGTAGCAATCAAGAGTCTAAAGTTGGAGCTTCTAAATTAGTTTTAACCTACAGAGCATGCAGCCAGTAACAAACCATGGAAGGTGACGCTGAACTTGCCTGCAGAAAAAGGGGAGCCTGAAAGAGAACAATGTAATAGTGATAAAAATGTTCTCTCCGCTTCTGGTTTAAAAACTAAAAGCAATCAATCCAAAACCTCTCCAAAAGACTCCCAGCATTTCTCTCCTAGATGGAGATTTCCCAGAGCCTGTACTCGGCCACAGACCATCGGTGTTGGAAGCAGCAACACACCAGTAATGGGGAGCTGGCTGGAAATGACAACTGGGAGCTAATCACAGCACTGGGGTTACACAAGCAGCTTTATTGCTATTCTAAGAGTACTTCAACATGTTTCCGTCACTTCATGCAGCCCAGCCAGCGTTCAGCTGTTGTTCAATCATTTTCATTAACAATTCTTTGCCCAAAGAAATTTCTGACTGATCTCACAAAAAGTATAAAAGCACAAAAAAGAAAAGGAGACAAAACCTTAAATCATCTTCCACATGAATAATTAACACAGACAAGGGCTATAATGGAAAGGCATTTTATTTTTGCCAGGTAACACCTCTCCCTGTATAAAGGAAGTAATGGGGAAAGGTTAAAAACCACAAACGCCCAAAGCACTGTTGTCGCTGTGGCCATTTGGAAGGTCAGGTCTGAGAGCCGCCGCTGTGAGGCAGAGCCGGGTCTGAATTCTCCACAACCGTGTTCACATACAAGACCACAAGACCGATGCTGCCGGTGGCATTTTTAACTCCTTGGGTCTCCTACATTATATTTAAACAGATCTTGGGCATATTAATACATTAAAAAAAATATTGTAAAAATTAATGGAAGGGAGCCCACTGTGCTAGTCCCATGTTCTTGTCAGCAGCGATCCACTCTAAAATGCCTATGGAGTGCAAACTGTATTAGGGGGCTTAAAGCGTTAACTCTAATAAAGAGAATAGCCAACACACATAAATAAGACTAATTTCCTTTTTAAAACGTCGTGGGAAAGTCAATTCCCATTGCATGATTGATGGAGACTTCCTAAATATTAATAAATATATTACACATATTTACAAGCTTCTGATTTCATCCTCTGACGCTAATGTGAAGATCAGACCATAAATAGGACAGCACCGCGGGGACATAGGCAAATGGTTGCAGTGGATTTGGGATGCTAGCGCAAGCAGCGAGATGGAGAGCTAAAAATAGCCCGTTCTGCAGAGAGCTGGGCAAGCAGCGAGCTGTGCTCCTTCAGGCGCTGCGTGACACACCAGCTCGCTGCTGCTTCTTTTGCGGAATGAAATGCCAGGATAACGCGGGGCAACTGTGCCAGAGAGGAAGGGATGGGAGGGAAGGGGAGAAGCAGCCCTCTGCACCCCACATTTTGTGGAGCCTGCCACAGCGTGCATCAGCAGCCCGGAGGGTTTTTCCCAGGGAAAAAGGGAGGTTATCCAGGCCCTGTCCCACGGCAGCTCCGCGCGAGCGACACGGAGCTCAATCACATCACCGTGGCGGTTTTGTGCAGGCTGGATGATGAGGTGCGCCACCTCCCCGGGGCCACCCCAGACCCTGCCAAGGCCGGGGTGGGGGGGGGGGGGGCACAGGCGTGCCGTGAGGGGCTCATTTCCCTTTGCACACTCAGGATTTAGTCCTTGATCCTGCCTGCTCTGCAACGTCCTAGATCCCTCTCAAAGGGGAAAATAAATGTGCGATACTCTGCACCTCAGTGGCTTGAGGATACCAGGGAAGAGGGCTGCGAGCAGGGGACAGGGTGATTGTAACGTGGCCGGGACATTTCCAGGAGAAAATGGTAAGAACAACAGGGGAGATGCAAAGTGAGATTTCCTGCATTTCTATCGGTCTGGTTTTCCTGACGCACTGTGCAGCAAGCACATGGCCTGGTTTTGGCACAGAAACAAGAAGAAGTGCTGATGTGACGGAGATCAGGCGACCCTTCCAGCAGCAGCAGCAGCCCTTTCCAATCAGCCTGCCTGTGCTGCTCACCTCCTACATCCCTAGCTCATGCCAGTACTCCAGATGCTTTAATATGCAGGACACTCTTCCAGAGGTACCCTGAGGAGAGGGCCTTGACACCTGACCTTACATGGGGCAGCTACGAGGGGGAGTTAGCCTTGAACTCTGCTTTCCTGTTTGCATTGGTTCGGAAAAAAATCAAACCATTATTTTCAGTAAGCCCTGCATATGCAAAAATCCTCATTTTCCAAGGGGGCGTTTAAAGAAAAATAAGGATGGATGAGTCCCTGCAAAGGTTTAAGGAGACTTTTGCATGTGCTTTTCAAATCAACTGAAAAGAGATGATATGAGTGGCTGCTCCAAAGGCTGCAGTGTAACATGCAAAGACCCTTTGAAGGGGAAGCCGTGCTCCCCTGGGCAGCAGGAGGCAGCCCGCTGTGGGGGGAACCCACCCAGCCCTGCTGCCCTACAGCCTCTGTGCCGGCCTCCAGCGCGCCGTGCCAGGGCTGGTGGGGCAGCCTGCCTTCTGCTGGGCTTTTCAATCCACCAGATTTGGACAGGAGAATCCGTTTTGATTCATACATCTTTAAAATCATGTTACAGAAATCCGGTGCCAGCTACTTTGGAGCAGTTCTGAGGTATCTCTCATTAATCTGAAGTATAGAAATGTTAATAAATAGATCTGAAACTTTTCTGCTATGTCATTCTATAATACACTGCTATATAGATATTAAATATGCCTCAGGGTATTAAAAAATTATGAAAAAGTTACAGTAGTTGATTTTCAAGTATTAATAACTTGGCTATGTTAGCTTGGTTTTAAATACCAAAATGATCTGGCCCCAAATTACGGAGTAAACTCTGGCTATGCCTGAATTTAAAAAAAAAAAGTGTTTTGAATATAAAAAAAAGTGCAAAAAAGCATAAGATGTCAGTTAACGTTTTAACATTGTTGGAACTTCTAAACAACTAGTATAGCACTCTTTCGTGAGTGAATTAAAAAGTTAAAAAGAATGAAAAAAGATTAAAGAAAAAAAAGAGAGAGATTGCTCCCAATCTGAGACAGCACTGTCCCAAATTTCAGCAGAAACACAAATTTTTACAGCCAAGTTATAAACCCCAGAAAAAATGGGGTTATCAGTGGATATGCTGTCAGACATAACTATAGCAGTATTTGTGTGCTCCATTATAATACAAATGTACACCTTACCCACCATTTTCTCTGAGTAACCACGAGAACAACTTTACAGGTATTCAGTTAAAATTAGAAGCCTCCCTTATTTCCCATCCTCCCCATAAACTGTACAACTCTGTCTACTACTAAAATTCACTGCTACTAGTAGTCATCATGATACATTCAAGATAGAAAGTAAACTACTAAAACCTGCTCAGGAGACACTTAGAAGTACACTAAGGCTTCGAAAGTACAGCAGCTCAGGGGAACGGCCAAACACACGGGCGAAGAGCTTCGCCGTGTATTTTGCCCTAGCACACAGACACTGCGGAGTCCCGTGCCGAACCCTGATCTCAGAGCAACCGAAACAGTTCAAAGAAAGACGGTTCTGACCACAGTCGCTCACACTGGGTGTCCAGTGTGCAGTATGACCTTTTGCTGTTTTAACTAGGACATGAGCATTACTAGGGTGGTAATGCCAATATGACTTACTGTTTGCTACTGTGCTAACACTGACACTTTGTTAGATTTGGTTCTCCTTTAAACATACGTTTTCAGCTCATCTCCTGAAAAATGATTCAAAGTATGGTTAAAAAAAGATCGAAAGCAAGAAAAAGGCTTTCTAGTTTCAATGCACACACACAAAAGAGGCAACAATTTCAAACTATTGATTTTCTTCCAGTGCGAGCAGCTGACCTGTTGCATATCATTCTGCACAGAACTAAACATAGCGTTCTGTGTCTCTGCGAACCATTGGAGTAGGAAATCCTGTGATCTAATGCAAATTCAAGCCAGTCAAGTGAAATGAAGCAACGGAATGATAATCCAGTTTCCGTGACCTTGCTCATGGACGATGACCTCATGTAGACAAAAGCAAAGAAAAAGGCACAAGGCTCAGATCTCGTTGATAGTCCTTTCAGAGGGGCAGTATTCAGAGGTTCCCGGTGACGACATGTAGAAGGACTGCGTTTTCCTTTTTAACCTGGCTCGCTTGTTGGCCAGAGATAGACTGCGCCGGCTTGAATTGATGATTTCTGAAATAAACTTCTTGCAGTCCACACACACCTCCATCGTGCTCCAGTCCTCCATTAATTCTTTGGGAAACTCTTCATGTGACTTATCCACAGATTTGGACCTTGAGGTCAACCTGAAAGGCAAAAGAGCAGGACCTGTCACTTATTTAGCAGCATGGCAGTGGGCATCAAGGGACGCCTTCAGGAGGCAGCACATCAGAACGGTCTTGATTTAAATCTTCCTTTCTCCTTCCCCAGAAACGTTAGGGAGACCTAACACCAGAGAGGACAGCGTCTGCCTGGTTCGACAAGATTGCAGGGTCACCAGCTGAGGGCATGTGTAACACTTACCTTGGCAAAACCAACCTTACTAATAACTATAAATAAATAATGCGTTTGGCTAATTGACACAACATCATAGCACTAGTTATTTATGCAGAGGGTTTATATAGTAGATCCCCTCAAAAAGGAGCATTTTTTTTATATTTAATTTCTTCATTAGCTTTGACAACCATCTATATGTAAGATATAAAATCGGTAGGTAACTTGACAATACCAAAGTGAAAAAAATATTGAAAATTAGAATTAGAAAAATCAGGGGGAAAAAAAGATCTACCTCTGCAAGAAGTCATTGAATTCCCATTCAGTGAGTGATTCTAGCCTGCAAGATTTATCTCTGGAAAGTCTATTCATACCAGAAAAAGACAAGCTAAGGAAATTTTTGTAGAGGTCCTACGGAAATACAGTTATCCCATTGCTGACTCATATTATTTTTCACCTGTAACGTGAAAAAGGTTTGAGACACACTGTTGGTATTTCTATTTTGGTAAATCAAAGCAGTAAGTGGGAGAGACATGGATTTTCAGGCCTCAGAAAAGTTACTACAAGCATTAGACACATTGACAACTACAAAACAGGTAGACAGCATCTTCTTAATGATTGATAACTCCATATGAAACACTTCGGAAGCATCTGAAATAGACACATGTGAGCTAGGGGTGTTTCTCACCTGGACATGCTTCGCAATGAATGGTGGTGACTGGTAGAGGGTTTCTCTGGCCTCATAAAGCTCTCTCCTCTTTGCAAGGTTGAAGGTCCCAGTGAGAAGATGGGGAGAGTAGAATATGGCTTTGATGGCAACCGCATCTGTTGAGAGTACCAGAAGGAACATGAAGTATCATTACAAACATTACAGCTTTTTAGCTGATCTAACCATAAGTTTACTTACTTTTTTGCAACACTGTGAGCATACAGGCCTGTGTAAGAAAGCAAGGGCATAAATTATTAGGAAAAATATTTAAATCAAGAATAAGGGATAAACGTTTTCAGGAGTGAGAATCCTCCCCATCCTCCCCTTAAACAAACACTTTTATATTTCAAGTTTCTTCAACGTAATAACTTTAATCACTGCATGAAGCTAAAAGCAAGGAGAAATGCTAAACAAGAACCACAGCTAAATTAAAAAGGAGGGGGGGTGTGGGGGGTGGAGAAAGCTGTTTTTCCTCTAAAGAAACCTCCTTTGGCGAGACAGTAACTGTGATTCCACAGATCTCCAGACTTACTGTCTCACTGTTCAACTTAAAATTTTTCATTTTGCCTGCAAAAGATTCCTTTTCCCTTCTCCCCCCGTCAGTACTCCAAACATAATCCAAAAGGTAAATTGCCTTGAAATGTTTTCCTCAACAACAGAGATTATGGAACTGTTGACTGGGGAGTCTGAGTAAATTCCACCTCACTCTCCCATGAGCACAAAAGAACATATGAGTATTCCTCTCACCTTAAAGCCAAGAGTTTCTGCCCAAGGCATCAATTCTGTCACTTAGGAAGGAACTGGTTTTGCATAATTTTTTTTAATATCAACTGTTACAGAAATAGAAACAATCAACAGTATGCAGTGGAAACACCTGAGAGTTTCTAACGTATAAATCAGTATTTTCCCCTCTGAAACGGTACCCCTTTATTAACAGATACTAAGTATTTACCTCTTACAGAACTGACAAGTGTAAGACCAGGTAAAGAAAGAGAACCTTCTTGTTCGACAGCAAAAGCAGAGCTACAAGAACAAAGGAGTCCACAATGTTAGGCAAAGTCCCACACAGTAATGACTTCATCTATCAAACTGCTATCAGCGAGAGCACAGTTGCAGTACCACATCCAGTCCTGGGGTCCATACTTCTACAATGACATTAAAAATAATGGTCCAGAACTGTATATTCATATATTTATAAACACACCTTTAATTTTTTACCTAAATTAAATAATTGTCAGTTATTTACTAACTTCTTTTACTTCTCCTTCACTGATGTTTATATCATTGCTACACAAAAAGGAAACAGGAAAATAAGAGTAACAGCAGTAAGGAAGGGTAACAGTTACAACTGAAGAACATAAGAACAAATGGGCATAAATTCAGCCATGAATACATTCAGACTGGAAATGGTTCCTAACCACCTGGGCCAGGTCTGGGACACAAAAGATTTTGCCTGTGATAACATTTGATTATTTTCTTGCAATCTTACATTCTTGAAAACTCGAGGAGGTGCAGGAAAGAGCTATTATAGCAATCTTACTTGAGGAAAACCTGCTTTATAGCCAGATAAGAAATCCCACGTATTCAGTTTATTCAAAGGAGATAGGGATCACAGCTTAAGAATATTTCTAGGAAGGAAAGGCATTGAACAATGAAAAGTTTTGCAGTGAAACAAAAGATGACATACTGAGATCCAGAGACTCATGTGAGGCTACATAAATTTGGTTAGAAATAAAAGTGAACGATTATAATAGCAGGGTAAATTAATTAAAGCATCAACTTACTTTGAGATTTGATAAAAACTCATTACTAAGCTTTATATATCAAGACAATAGCCAAGAGATGAATCTAATGAATGACATTTTAAGATTCTCGCTCCTCTGCCCATCAGTGTATTAAATGTTTATATTAAATCTGCATACTAGACACAGGTAGGCCTGTAGGTAAAACACACCGTGAAGTCAAAATACACTTGCTGGAGGTGTTCAAGAAACACAAGTCAAAAGTGGGAGAATATGACACTGCTTCTACTGGTAAATTCCAATTCCCAATCTGCAGTTTACAGAAAAAAATGCGTTAGTTAATGGATTGTCTAATATTCAACCTCCTTCTGGGGTCACATGTTGTCTGACTTCTCTGAAGGCTTTCATTCCCTCTTTGCTTGATAGTAAGGATTCATATGAAAAACTTGTAGCTCCTACACTTATCTGTAATTCTATTTTCTGGGATAGAACTGCTAAGCAATGCTGCAGAAGGCATGGGGACAGAAATCGCTTCCATCAATGGAGTTCAAAACTTACAGATACGCTCTGGTAATTGCAAACACTACTGCACTTTTATAGACAATCTGAACAAATAAGGTATTCCCATGAAAAGTTTTGATGTTTCTGCACATAATCCAAGGAAGCTGACCCACGCATTACACATTTAGGGGGATGTTTGGTGGGTATCTCCTCTTTCTCTCCAATACAGGGTAAGAAACAAGTGTGTAAATGGGAGGCTGGTGTGACTGGACCCTGTCAGTAAGCTTCGGAGCCTCCACAGACTCAGTCCTACCTTTCCTTTCTTGAGAGCAGTGTAGACGTCTTTATATTGCTGGTACTTTTCCAGCTCTGCCTTCACCAGCACCTGACGGATGTGCATGACCTCTTCCACCGTCAGAGCCAGACATTCCACCGGGTAACAGAACTCCTCCTGGAAGCCAAAAAACCCCATTTTATTTCCAAGCCAAATGGCTTCTTCCAGATTTCAACCTAGACAACCAGCCACCTGGTTAGTAACTCCAGAAACGGAGGGTTTCTCCCTTCAAACTGGAATAGCACTGGCTCATTCGTGGGCATCACATGAGTTCCAAACTGTCAGGAGACTGCGTTAATGTGATCTAAATTGTCTGATGTTCAGCCTTCACAACAAAGACAGTTTTCTTCATCTTCCCTCCTCAAACCACTTGACCCTTCTCTCCATTTGTCTTTTGTTATGAACATTTGTTTCAAACGGATTGACCATCAGGCTTATAATTTGAAAGGGAAAGGTAATTTGGCAGATGGCATTACTTTTAAGTATACTGTTTGAAGACACGCAGTTTCTCTGAGACTTTGTGATGCCCAGAGTGGCCAAGGAAAGTTGTTAGCAGCCCATTCTAGCAAAAATTTTTATTCAGTGGTACCACATCTTGGTGCTCACATGATCAGAATCCCACCAAGACTACAAGAGGTTACATCAGTTCAGGCAGAAAAGTTCTCCTTTCTGCCCCAGGAAAGTAACAGCAGCAATTTAAGCTTTATAGAATAAACTTCAAATACAAACCAGGCAAACTGGTTACCCAATGTTGCATTATTAATGGCAGAAGCTCAAATAGAGACTAACAACACAACCTTCCACTTACAAAATTTTTCACTTGCTCTGTATTACAGCATTTAGGAGAATATTGAGTAGAGAACTTCTGAATTGGGTACCAGAGAATAAAAAGCACCAACCCAATTTGTAATCCAGCCCTGTACTTGATTATACATTTCCAACAGAAAGACAGAAACCTCTGTGGGAACTCCCATCGCTTTATGCTTAGTGAACCTTTTCAGTCAGCCCAGAGGGGCTACTGTGCAGTAACGACAATGACATGTAATGCTCTCTGAATAAGTGAAGGAAATTTCTCCTGCAAATACAAAGACGTGGCTGACAGTTTGGAGATCTCGTTTACAAATTGAAGTGATGAATTGGATTAGTAGTGAAATGCTCCATTTCTATGAACTCAGAGGTCTGTTCGGTCTTTCCGTTAGATTAAAAAGAAAATCCTTCTATGTTGCAGACCTGGCAAACATTAGCATTTAGGAACCACCACATTTTTAAAAACTGTTGTCTTACCTATCTAGAAAGGGAACACAAAGAAACTTCACTCTGTTTAAGGTACCCCACAAAAGACTAGAATTGAGTTAACTTTGTTAGATTTGCCAGCTAAATCTTTGGGGTATAAGAATCACTAGCTTTCTGGAAAGAACAAGCTACATCAAAAGCGACTGCAATTTGCTCTGACGTGTAAAACTGCACAGCCAAGACAAAATAACTTCTGTTCCTTATGAGCAACTTTACAGCTAACTAGCAGCAATCAGCATTTCATTCTGGGTTCTTCCCATAGCAACTGCCTCGCTATGGAGAAGGCATGGCTGAAGGCTGGGGTGAGCTGGGAGAGGAAGTGGGGGGGAAAGTGTGATGCACACAATGCCAGCAAACCCCCTCGATTCTGCATCGTGGGAGGCTGGGAGAAACTGTCTGAGGTGAATGAGGCTGACTGAACGCTTGTACTCAATCAGAGCTTTAAGTCCTTCAGAAATACGTTTCTTACTTGAAGCTCTTCCTTCCCCCTCATGAATGCCCGTTCCTTTAATTTACAGAACGATGACTTCAGGGAATACTGCTCCTTTGAAGAATGTCTGCGGATCTGCTATAGGTGTAGAGCAGGTACTAGGGGAATAGTGTGGGCCTGTTGTTGTACCAATCGAAAATTATTATCACTACAGCAAACAGAAATAGCTAGCAGGCACAGGGGAAACATAGAAAATGTTCACATGTTTAAATGCTAATGTTTTAATTCCAGAGGTTACACAAGGACAACAAAATGTTAATGCAACATTAAATGAAAGATAAATATTATGCTGATTTCAGAAAACAGCTTGATTTCCCCCCCCTCCTTCCTTTTCGGAGTAGAAATAAGTACACAAGAAAACCTTTTGTTTCTACACCACCTCTAAGGCATTGAAATTAATTAAAATTATGCTAAGCACTGGCTAAACTTCATTAAACAACGATGCTTTGGAATTATTGCTCAAACTTCCAACGATAATCTGCACCCAAATTAGGCAGCTCCAAGTGAGAGAACTTCAGCTCTGCAACACTCACATACAACAGAACATACTAAAGACAAAATGTGGTTTGAACAGTCTTGATTCTCTGGAATTGTACTCAATACTATTTTAATATTAAAGACAAGTCAGTATTCTTACTTTTAAAGGGGAAAAAAAATCTTACTTAAAAATACTATTTTGAACTTAAAGTTTCCATGATCCTCATAAGAATTGGCTTAACACTTTGTGCAATCATTTTGTATACACCGTAATAGCTTAAGGTGTATACATGCAATTTTTTTACACAGGAAGAGCATATAGTAAGAATTACATATCCATAATGTGAAATAAAGTGCTTTGTAGGTCATTCGCAGCATACGCACACCTAATAGGTCCTTATGACTAACACATTTTTACACTAATATATTCCTTGTAAAACTTCTCATTAAAGGATGTCACTAGGCGTTCAAATGAGCTGCACTAGTACATTGCAATATGAACGAGTGCTGGAATGGCCTCTAAATTCTGCAATTCACAATTAGTCAAGCAATCTAAAGTCTTGTTGATTTTGCAGACTAATAATTTCTAAGTAGTCAGCTGGATATCTCAACTATCAACTCTCTTGCAACAAGTTTTACGCTTTCACTCAACGTTTGGGACAAGAAAAAGCAGGAAAAAAATCAATTATTCATATTCAGTTCTACATAGGGGTAAATTAAATAGTTTTTGTTTTCAGTGGATTTGTCTTCCCTGGTACTAGCTATTAGCTATTCTGCAAGTTCTGATATGTAAGCGTGCTGAGGACTGAAACAACACATAGGTTTTCAAGTAAAACAGATTGCAAATGCCCTTCCATTCTACATAGTGTAACTTGGTAGAAACATGAAACCTTATTCTTTTCAACATAGTCCAAGGATTACAATAGTTTTGCTGGATTTTTGCTGCAGGATCTTCATGTGCTGTAACGTTTAAGGTCTGTCCCATTGAAAATCTTGTGATGTTGCATTTTTAGTTTGCTGTCCTTTCAGAACTGATTTCTTTTCCCCGTGAGGTGATTGAAGACACACAAATACCCTACACACATTGAAATCAACGTCAATCAGGTGCAATGTCCCAGTCTAAGCTTTAATTCTTGCCACAGCTTAGGAAGTGCTCCCCTAGGAGGGAACATGCTGGTGAAGGTGATTTCCAAAGCCAGCAAAAAGAGGCAAACCTTTGTGGGTTTCCACCTGCTCGCAAAAGCTCTCTCACAGAGATAGTACATAGCCCCTGCCACCCCACACATGGCTGCTTCAATGGGATGAGAGCTGAGCAGAGAAGCTGTTTGCATAGTTGAAAAAAGTGGTCTGAAAGTCATCCTTGGAAATAAACTGGTTATCCTAGGAACCTGAACAATAGATAGGAAGCAGAGAAGCAAATGCTGTGTATAAATGAAACCATTAGCTTTGGTCCTCTGGGTCAAGAAAAAAATGATAATAATAATAATAATAATAATGGTAATAATAATAATTAAAAAAGAAAACAGACTACAAAGGCATCCATATGTACATCTCAGGACACTGGCTTCATCTCACTGATAAAGAACCAACTCGGCTCACTACAGCAAGCACACCAGGCTGACCCCCAACCCAAACCCACTGAGCTGCCCTGCCCTTCCATGTAGCACTGGTAGGGTGGCGTATCAAAAGGACTATGTTTGGCATTCTTCCAAGTTCATTTCCCCTCCCCACCTACTCAGGTCTAAATCCCTCTGTCTGATGAGATGCCAGTTCACAAAACCGTCGTTAGTATGCAAGACAGACCAGTTTTTTGCTAATCCTGCTAAGAGACTGTAGCAAAGTCCTGCCTGTTTTCACTGGCATTGAGGGCTATTTATTGACAAGGCCTCTTTCGCCTTGGAGAGAAACTGCAGTCACGGGAGCAGGTGATAAGAAATGAAACTCCATCAATCCTGGAGGAAGGGATGAAGAAGTGTGAAGTCAAATAAGAAGTAAATAATATTCTGCACTTAACTGAGAAGCGTTCACTCCGGGAACAGCAACGTTACATAGGCAGCATCTGGCGCAGCCACTGAAAGGAGCTGGCATCCCGCCAGGCACGGGGAAAGGCTTGCAGTAAGCTCCAGTGTGGAACTGGGCCAGTGCCCACACGTCAGAAATCATCTACCAAACTAAAATCGAAAGTATTGCGGGAGTTGCCTGTCACACCCTAGAGGGCACTATTGCCAAGTTAAAGACTTAGGTCTCCAGGCATCAAATAAAAGAGGTTCTTATTAAGGGAACATCATTTCACTACCGATTTTCCTTCTTTCTCACTCCACAGCCAAAACCAAGCTAGGTGACAGTTCTCTAAAGATTAAAAAAACAAAACCAAGAAAACCTCAAGCACAATAGAAACTAGTAAAACCCTTCCCATGTGTCACCTCATCAGCCTGACTAATCTAACAGCTTCGACTCCTTTTTCCTTTAGTATTTTTAAGGGGGAGTGGAGTAATTGCATTCGTTTTTCTGAAATGGTTTTATTTTGTATTTCTGTGTTTTTCTAGTCATATGTCAGTGAACAGACTGACAGACCGAAAATAGGTATGCGGTCAAAAAGGTCCTATTAAGAAACTGGTTAACCTATTTAAAATAACAGCCTCATATATGAGATGTTTAAGTTGCATCATCCCCTCAAATATGTATGAGATCAATGTTATGATGTAACATATTTAGATACACTAAAAAAGCGATGGAGCAAATGTCTCAGTATAATGCTTTCTCCCCTCCTCCCTTTAAACAATATGTCTGTGAATGACTCGGGGCCTATCAGAAAATAAAGCTTGTGCTTCCACATATAGTGAGCGCAGCAGGCAACAACAGGGCAATCCATTTTATAGGACAGTGTCTTCAAATGCATGCTGAAGTAACCCTCCGGCTTGGTTCTGCTGCAACATGTTGTGCTCCAGGTCCACTTTGGCAGAAGAAGTCTACCTGTGTTGTGCATTTATCAAGACGCTACTACCTGACCTTCGCCCGGAGTGAGAAACTACTTTCTATTTGGAAGGATATAATAAACAAAATCCAGCAGACCCTCTGAAAAGAAGAGGAAGAAGCTTGGAATATTTGGAGATTATTTTCTTGTTACTGTTCAACTTTATCATCTAATAGGTTTGGAACCCAGCCACCATCTCTTGGGCCATCAAAAACACTCTTCAAAGCCCATTAATACCACCGCGCTACAGGATTGGGCAAGTGAATATTCCCTTTCTTTCAAAACTAGGATGTGTTTATTGATTTCTCTGTCCACCAGCACTTCATGGGGCATACTTCAAAACCCTGCTGGTAGGAAAAGAGACTAGGAACACATCCTGCATGAAGTTACAAACCACTAATCAGTATGTCAGCATAAATGAACCAGGATTTCATACCCTTCGCTGTTTGTACTCTGTTGGAAAACAGCTCTCAATTAAAGCTAATTGATCAAATGTACTGTACTTTCTTTTCAAGCAGTAATACAGGTTTTTGCCTCAGTAACTTCATCCAAGTAACACATACAAACTTTGATTTGGATTACTGAAAGAGCTTTCATATGTATCAACATTACTACAAAAGTTCTTAAGGTGGGAAGAAAACACTCCATTCATTCAGCCATTAACTAAAATACTTCCAACAACTAAAAAAATCCCCCAAATCCCAAAATAGATCAATTGCTTTGGAATTGTCTCTATTCAAATGGAAAAATCAGTAAGGTGAAGTTCATCTGTTTTGGTAACATTCTGAAATAAAATCAAGACACGTAGCTTTACCCAGAGTCCTAATCAAAGTGCAAATGTTTTCTGAGGCACCTGTACCTGGGATTTTGAATAAATATCCTAGAGAGACAAAGTTCAAATCTTGATTTCAAAATGTCTTTAGTAGCCAAGAGCTGTTTCTGAACTGAGGAGTTTTCTTTGAGTCAAGTTCTAATCACACTGAAGCCAAGTTTTAATTTTCATTATACTCTTAGCATGCTTCTTTTTGTCTCTCCTACCACCCACTCCACTTACAAGTGATCTGGAGCTGTGTTTTGAAGGTGGTAGGAATTGTCTCACATTGGTTGGTGTTTCCTTTTCAATGGAGTGTCGTCTCTGAGGTGGCTGCCGTCTCTCGGGCTGTGGTGTAGATGATATGGGCAAGAACTTTGGAGGCACTAAAGATTCAACCAGTGTAAAAAAGTTAGTTCTTGTAAGACAGACTGTTGGACAACATTGCTCAGTACTTAAACCAGCCACTGACTCGGTAGAATTCCCACTATGGGTGGCTGAAGTTACACATCCATACTCAGAGCACCTTCCAGACACATATCACATTCATCACATCTTCTGAACTGAGAAAACAGGAATACTCATAAAACTAGCAAATATAGGGTTGCTACTAGCAGTTACCATTGTATATAAATTCAGTGTTTCAGGGTACTGCTTATTCTATTTATTTTACCATCGTGCACAGAAAATACATGCACAGATAACAATTTCATTACAAAACCTTTCCAGTGAAACTGAAACACCTTGAAACAAATGAAAATTACTGCTACACAGTAAAGTCTGTAAAAAAAAACAAAAACTGTGCCTGAAAAATAAGAGATCCTCCCCTCTTCCCCAGAAGTACTTCTGAAAAATACCAGTGATTGCTACACATCTTTCAAACAAGTACATTCACTGCCATGGTGACAGAGATGCAGGAAACACTTAAATTGGTCTTAGGTCAAAATGTGTTTCTGCAGCAACAAATTATTTTATGAGATGAGCATAACTAAACCACCCCCCATTCACTTGTGACCCTCTACAGTTCCACATCAGCTTCAAGTATTGAAAACTTCTGTTTCACAAATATATCCACATACAGTGGAGGCTAACGCCTTCCAATAATTAATCACATTTGACTTATTCAGCAGGTTCTAGTGTTCAACTTTAGCGATTTATTCCATTAACAACACCCAGCTTAAGCTTTCTAGAGAAGTTTCAGACAAAGTTCATAGACCAGAAGACAACAGAAGTGTGTAAAAGTACCCACTGGGCTCTCTCATCAAAACTCACTCTTTCTGCTGCTGGTGCCTTCTTGAAAGGGGTCTTCCACTTGTGAGGGGGAGATGCTGCTGCTACTTGCTGATTTGTGTACTGATTCCTCCTGTGTGGCAAGAGGAAAAGACAGAATTCCTCAAGGATTGTTTTTTCTTCTCTTACTGCTTCTTAGTACACAGAAACAACAAATATCAAAGGTATTTTGCATCACTCAATCACTCAAAGCCCTAGGAGAAGTCCTGAGAAAAACAGTGACTCTACACAGGACTGAGTAAATAGAATTTTCAATGCTCATATTTTTAGAAATTGGAATAAATGGTACATGGTTGGAATTCACTCTATTTAACTATGCATGAAAGAACAAGATCAGAAGAGAGGTGCATGAATCCACTGCAACTTGTTGATCTTCCTCATTGTATTAAAGGACTTTTAAGGATTTGCAGCTACAGGAGATATGTTAACTCAACTGTACATCTCGCACTAGCAAGGAATCAACACTTGGATTCCTCTGGTCTTCAAAGGAACGACATCCACTCATACACATGATCAAAGTAAAGAGAAATTAATCTGATCTTCACTGTCCTGTTCTCTAATCCCTAACCATGGTGCCTTTCTCCTTTCTTCTGTATTTAAAAGAAATCTCATTCATTATATAAGCATGTTTCATCAGAACAGCCAAGAGCAATTCCTGCAAGAAGAATGAAAGTGAAACAGGCTTTGACTAACACCTTTCAGCTATCTAAGGCATTATGCCACCCCAATTATTAAATCCTTTGCTTTCACCTAAAACCTCTGTCTTCAGCCACCAGATACCAGCAAGATGCATGTCATCACAGGAGCCTCCCAAAGGAGCAGAGTTGAAGGACTGAGTGTGAATGCTCTTTAGCTCTAATGTGAATGCTTTTAACCAAGGAGACTTACATCATTTAAGTTGTTAAGATTAACAGATCAAACAAGTGACCTGCTCTAAAATCCAGCAAGTGGTTGACCTTCTCTCTCAGATTTCCTTAGTTACATAAATCATAAGCAGAAAAACCTCCACCGGCTGAAAGATTGCAGCAGTCTTTGGTAACAGCAAGTCCGAAGAGAAAAGCTGGCAGGATCATCGCAATGAGCACCATGCATCACAGGAGAGAGGCCTCTACAAACTCCCATCAGGAGCTCCGTCTTTATACTTAGCCCAAGGGTACGCACTGTATGCGAGGACACCGTGATGTACACTGTTCCCACGTATATGCCACAACATAGCATTCTGCAAAGGGACTCAAACCAGCTTAGATCCCAAACCAACACATTCACTTTAACATACCAAGTGTGACCCCGCAAACCGGTTGCAACAGGAAGCTTCTAGGGAAGTTTGAGCAGCACATTTAACATCAGCTGGTTTTTTTTTTTACAGAAACCAATACAGTATAGCTACAGAGCTAGGTAAGATAGCTTTGCATATCAGTGCTTTTCATGTTGCATGTTTGCCTCAAGAGACCACTGGAGAACTTGCAAGACAATGGATACACTGATACCCCTTCTAAGGGGTGCAACAATGTTCACAAGTCTAGTGTTAAACATTTAAATTTTGTGAAGAAGAATAACCCCTGTACAAAGGGAACTACTGAACTTCACACTTTGTAGAAGAGTGGAAGATAACTCTTCCTTTGCCAAAGATGCTAACAAGCTAAGACAAAGAATGAAGCAAGCCGTCAATTAAAAAAAACATAACCATGGCACTCTGCTGCTCATTTTTATGAATAGTAGACTATCTGACATTTTACATTTGAGGTTGGATCAACCCAAAATCTGCACTTTTCCACAGCAGACTAAACGATTAGAATTGTACATGTACTGAGAAAGCTGCAAATTTAAAGGCATCACCTTAAAACATCTGAATATATTAGTAACATGATTTTTGTCCAGATAGCTGTAGCTTCATTAGGAAGATACCATTTTTGTATCTGTAGCAAAAAATCAGTTAGTTTGCTACTTCTCTTACCCACACAAAGTAAAATGGCACTTCCTGCTTCCCCTTTGAAACTGTGATTCTAATGGAGATGCAGAAAAAACCAAGGACAGAAAGCAGGACTGGTTTGTACAATATTCAACTTTGCCAGCAAATGGGCACAGGGCTGTATCAGGCCTTCCACCCCTAGTGTTGGGGCATAGGCTGCATCGCAACACAGCTGAGAGAAGAACAAAGGGGATGCAGGGGGAAGAAAATGCATCTGCCTCATAGCTCGTTTGGAGCTCAGCGCTGCAGGTATTTGCAGCTTGTAATTTAGGGCATAACACTGTCAAAATTTAACACCCAGGGAGTAACTCTAAATATGTTAAGCCAAATTCAAATTGCAGGCAAAGAGGTGGCCGAGTCATTTATAGGCGATCAGGATGACAACACATACTCTCCTCTGTGTGTTATGTACAAAGTAAAAGGAAAGAAATAAAACACTGACAGAGCGATCTTCACTTACTTCAAATGTTCTATGTCCCACTCCCTTCGTCAGCTCACAAAATTTCACCATCGAGCATCTTAATCGTCTTAATTGCTTCACCAGCTACTTCTGTTGACTCAAACCAGTGCAGCATCTGTTCTCTGTGATAGCTCAGTATGGCTGTTTTATTTTTAATTTATCTTTTGCTGTATGTTCCAGAGCTTATACTATATGAATTGCTTGCCTACAGAGCGCTCCCTAATCAATAGTCACAGTCGGACATCTTGTTTTTCCCTCCTACACGAATCACTTCATGTTTCCCTTTACAGAATTTTCTTTTACTGACTTCTGCTTATTTTTCCGTGTGAAATATAATGCTGCATTAGGTTCGGGATGCAGAGAGCTATAAGCTGGGAAGCTGTAAGTTCAAGATCCAACTCTCATTGACAGGTCTTAATATTCCTGCGTCCTTCCCAGCTTCATCCATATTAACAAAACCTCACATAGACTCTATTGTAATTTTAAAGACTGCTGAGAGATTTCAGAATGCAAATCTCTTCTGCATTCAGAATAGATGCACCAAATTATGCACCCACACAAGTCACCCACAGGATAACCCCTAATATAAAGAGAGCCAATCTTTCACAGATCAAGAAAGTATGCAGAGAGATAAATTTCTCCCCACATGTATTTCTCCCCAGCTTCCTATCTTTTAGCTTAGATGTCTTTGTAAGCACCCTGTCAGGAAACCCCTCCTTCCCTATTTACTAGAGAGAAAGAGTCAGGGAAGACTGCTTTCTTCCTCAGGCTAAAATTAGCCTCTGTGAATAAACCCTGCCTGCATGTGCTTTCCAGACAGATTAACTTTCAGGAAGGTCCAAACTCAATAATACTACTGGTCCAAAAGACAGAGCTCATTCTTAAGGATGTATTGGTGCTACTTCTTGAGGATGCAGCTTTTAAGCTGGGGAGCTCTTTTAAGCTTTTCTCTTTTTTATGGTTTGTTTGTTTGTTTTTGGCTTTTTTTTTTTTAATCTTTTAACTCCACATTTGGGATTCAAAGTTGCTTCCCCATCTAAGTGGTATTTGCTTGTCCCTATCTGTGAAACATTTGCTGGGTGTTACTTCCCAAGGCTATATAGCGAATGCATGCACTGACATTTGCACCATACTCTGGCACAGCTGATGCTCTTTATTTAACAGCTGGTACAGTGAGGCTGGCTTCACATCTGAGTCCTTTAGCAACAGCTCCTGCATGGGTGCCAGAAGGGTGCAACACATTTGCCTGCATTCCCAAAAGCCTAATTGCTACATACACATAGTGGACAGATACTGGGCATTTAGAAAAATAAGTAAATAGTGGGTTTAAGGCCAAAACTGGTATTTAACCTTTTAGAAGTATATTCTCCTTTTTGAGGTATGACCTAATATTTTGAAAGTTCTGTGGGCTGAAAAGGCAGTCATGGAAAATTCAGATGATAATCTGCAAAGTCACTTCTCAGCTGATCAGCAAATTAAGAACTAAGACACAATTCTGACAAATAGACAAGCAAGTTGTGCGCTGAATTTTTACCTCTGAATCTGAGCTGTCAAGTTCAGCCAGCGTGGGAGCCTTAAGGAGTCTCTTGCGTTGTACTGTCACTTGTGTGGCCCCATTCTGCTTTCCTTGTGGTGCCAGGCCACCGTTCACTACAGAGGCATCCACTAATTTTCTTCCAACCTCTGGTGTAGATACATCTAGCAAAAGAAACAGAACAATTGGTGTTTGGACCTAGTTTTTATTTTGCCTTCTCAAATCTTACTGTCAAGGAAATACACACAAAAGGAAAAAAAATATTGTGGTAGTTATACGTGTGCGATTAATTTACTTTAGGAATACATTGCTCAGAGAAGTACAGGCAATGGCTTGTGGTACAGAAGCGATATGAAAGAATGCAAGCAGTGGAAAAAGCAACAGTGCAGAATACTAAAAACCAGCCTCAGACCAACATCAATCAACTTTTTTTAAAAAATCCTGTATTAAACCTGAAAATATTCTTTCTTCAACTCATAGTCTATGATTAACTATATCACAAGTATCAGAAGAATGCACAACCATATCTGGACAAGTGGGTTGCCAGTGAATCTGAAGACAACACCACACAGAAATTAGGAGGTTTAGCAGGAGTACACCTAGTTTTTCCAGTGAGGACAGAATTACACTTCATTGTGCAGTGTAAAGGAAAAGTAATGAAAATGAGCTAAACAACTAGCGTTCATCAAAAACATGCACAGTTCTTAGGCTTGCAAGGTCATTTGTATTAAAAATACATCTGTGATGTCAAATCTTCACGTAATTGCACAAACATGAGGCTCAAGCTCTATTTTCATCTACCTGAGTTTTACAAGGATGTAACTCCACTGAGCAAATTATTTGGGATTTCTGCCAGTGTGCAATGAAGATGCATCTCGGATAATGTAAGCATTGGGTCTGCTGTGCTTAGCCCAGCTTAGCTTAGACATTAAGATAATGACCTAGGCTTTGATATTTTAGGAGAGCTTAGAGTTTGGTCTGATAAATCAGTTTTATCCCTGTAAAAGTACAAAGTGCAGTATCCCAGTTGAAGAAAATTATGTCAGAGGGAAAAGGAAGAGAAGCTTTTAATCTCCCATTTGCATGTATGCCTAAGCATCTGGCCTTTCTACAAATGTGGTTTTCTACCCATGTAATTACAGGACTCCTTCCCCAGTCTTGTAATAACAAAGTACCTCCAGGTATTTTAACGCTAGGGTAACGACGAGTTAGTATTCCCATTTTTATATGTGGTGAAAAGAGGCACAGAAGGTCAAACGACTTGTACCTTAGGTTATCAGGAGGACTATGACAGAGAAATGATATCACCCTGATATTCCTGGTGCCAACAATGTAAGTACTCACACATCATTTGGAGTTACTTACATAGTTGCCCTGGTATAAACAGACAGAGTCACAGCTGCTACAACAAATTTGCACTGATAAAGGCTGTTCCTGCACTACCAAAACTACACAGCCTAGACAAAGCCCCAGTTGCAGTTGTAGGTGTGTTTTACAACATTCTCACTGGAGCAGCTATTGAAAAGGAATTAAGAAAAGGAGTAAGTTAAATCAATATATATTTTAAAGAATTAGGTTATTGTTAAATGCTGGAAACTGAGCTAGAAAGTACAGGGGATGTATTATAGTTCCTCTATAAATCATGCCTTTAACTGGGAGCGTAAGAAAAGGTGATTATTTGGACTGTTAAAGTCATGGTGACATTCCAAGCCTATGAATCTGTGCACTACAGTGTTACTGCCTTCAGGTCCTCCCTACAAAGAGTTGCAATCAAAGACTCTCTAACCCTTAGTTCCTATCTTCAAAGGCTTTGCTAATGGGTGTCCTGACTAGCACTATGGCTTATAGGTCATGTTTTTTTTTCCCCTCCTAGATTTCTGTGAGTACAGCATGGGCGTCCTCCACATCAAATGCATTCCTGCTCGAACAGCTGCTCAACACAATCCCAGAAAGCAACAACAGGAAAACAAAACTCGAGCTGCCTCACCTCCCTGCTGCCAATACCACTTCTTGAGACCTCATAATTAGCTGGCATGCAGTTGATTGAAGAAGCTCAGGGCTTCCCGAATGAGCAACAGAAAAACCTTTGATTTGTCTTTTGATTGCACAGGGTGGTTCCTGAACAGACTGCGCAATGAAGCAGTTTCAGCACCACCAACACAACAGCCAAAGGTGGTGTCCCTTCTCCCAAAAACTTCCTGAGTGGTGACTCCCCCGCCTGATGGTAGGGAGGGTGAAGAATGGCCTGTAAGCACTGCTGGACTTGCTGGGAGAATAAATGATGGGATGGCCAACAGTATTGCCTTCCTTCCAAAATAAAAAAACACCTGATAAGTCTGGGGAAAGGACAGAGAAGGGAATATCCACAAGACATCCCCTAGCACTATGGGAGGTGATGGAACAGATATCCAGGGTACATCATACATTGTTTCCTGTTGTTAGGTTGCTTTGTTGTTATTTTGTTTTTGTGTTATTTGGGGTAGTGGTGGTTGTGTTTGTTATTGTTGGTTTTGTTTGTTTTGGGGCTTTTTTGTTTTGTTTTCTAAGAATTTAGGCCATGTTTCTTTAGGCCCCAGAATGGAAATTTCTGACCCATTTTGGAGGTAACCGATGTAGTAAATCACCATCTACAGAGACTAAACTGTTATTTAAATTCACACATGTATGACTTGTTCATACATATTGTTGAGCTGTTCTTATGTTGGTTTATAAGTCTTCTCAAAATACCTGAGAAGTATTAGGTGAATCAAGAAGACAATCCAACCTAGTATTTGTTTTGAAGGACTCCTCAGTAGGAAATGTCATTTATCAACACTCTTTCCTCTAAAGGAAAAAAAAATAAATAGGGAGTTTTTACAACTTGCAAGCATTAAAGAATAAAGCCCCCCAAAAAAGTAAAGTAAGAAATCATCCCATTTATAAAATCTGTTTTGTCAGTAGTGCTCAAGTTCAGTTTATCATTACCGCACTTAACAGTACTGGATACATATGAATAAATGGATTACCATAATTTAAGGAAAGCATAATGAAATTGTACAGTTTCAGCAAAAAGATTTCAAACAAAAATAACTTGTTCCAAAATTAAAAGCAGAATTTGTTAGCAGATACAGACCAAAAAATTACTACTTTGTTTAAGCTATTTTAGTGATGTACTCAGACAACAGAAACAGTACTGGGTGCAAATAATTGTACATCATCATAAATAAAATTAATCACAATAAATGAGTCAGAAATAACCAATACACTACTGCTGATGAAAACGCATGGCAGAAGAAATTAATGGACAATTCTTTGAAACAAAACCCTAAATCTATTTTTTTAAATAGATAGTGGTTTACAATCTCTAGTTTCATAGAACATCTAAATGTTTTGAAGATGATTCAAATGATATTAAAAAAAGGCTTGCGTGAGCAACAGCCTGGGATTAAGATTTTATTAGTCAGACACACTAGGAGAATGTCATTTCTCCCATGTTTTCATGCAGCAAGTACAATGAACACTACCTGCAAACTGGATGAGTATGTTTGGTTTCTTTTGAGCTTCTAAGCTATCATTACAACAGGCAAATGAATGTCTTGTTTTGATTACTTGATCTTTGTGTTGGTCTTCCCTGACTAGCCTTAAGAAGGGGGAGACAAAAGAAACCCACCCTAGGATAAGATGAAATGAGCCTTTATTTACATGTAGGATTATGTGCAAACCACAGCAGTCATGTAACCATATGCTGTCTGCCTCCTAACCAGCTCTCTTTACAAAATAACAGAAACCCAAATTTTGTTCTATACAGCAAATTTACTCCTCAACCTTATCATTTTTACACTGAGTTTAAAAGAAGGCTAAAATCGATTTGCAGAGTTAATATTGATTTACTTTTTGGTAGTTATGATGATGATAATACACTGGGAAAGATTACATAATGAAGAACAGAGATATACTGTTCCTTTCAATGGACTTAGATGTTGAAGCCAAACATGAGAACTAATAAATCAGCACAGCAAACCACCGGTGTTTTGCTGGTGTTTACATCACATTTATTATTGCGTTACCTAAATTGAGAGATTACCAGGACCTGGTGGAGTTCTTTCCTCACGCTGGTCTGAGGCACAGATCATGTAAAGGCAACAGATACACATCACCTCACGGGGGTTGGGAACAACAGGAATAATCCCCACAAAGTTTGGGTTTAAATGTTTCACTTTCCTTTTTCTTCTCTCCTTGCACCCAACACCCCTGGTCCCTGCTCCCCAAATGTACAAACTGTTTCTGTAGTAACAACTTCAAAGCAGCCATGCATACAGCTTTGAGGTAAGAGCTTGAGTGTTGAGTGGGAATGACAGATCTTTTGACCTGCACTCAACACAGTGCATCGAAATTAAGCTGCTTTTAAACTGCTTTTCTATTTGAGGAAGTGGGCAATTGCCTGCCTTGTCCCTTGTTGGTATCGGAGTACCTCTCAGATTATTCATTACAGGTGGCTACTGCTTGCTCCTTCTATTCTACTGGTAAGAACAGCAGTGTAAAAGGAGGTCCCAGGCACCCCCCTCCTCTTCTCTTCAGGGTAACAGCAGGCAAATATGAGGAGCCAGGCCAGGGTGACATACCAACTACACCAGCTTGGTGCCAGCAAAAGTCTTCTCAGAACTGGTCTGCATCATCTCAGTCGCAGATAGCAAGCATAATAAATATATGCCTGCCCCCACTCTTCAGCACTTAGCAGGAAACGCTTCTGTTTTTCAGCTGGTTTGTGTTTTTTTTTGTGACAGCAATTCCATCAAGCAGAGAGTAATGAAAGCAGTGAAAAAGCAAGTATGTGGAAACAGTGATAAAAGCACAGTATAGTTCCCTGCCTCCAAAATAATGGAAAAATGAAAAGCACGCAAAGCAACAACATTCAGAAGTACTGCTTATCTGCTTACTGTCGACATTCCAACCCATCTAATTCATTTGTACTGCTCATTTGGTGTCTCACATCCACCTAACTGGAATGTTTTAATCATCCTGAATTTACTTCTGAAGACAACTTATCAGATCACTCAGTCACGCCATATGATACTACTTGCTGAGAACCACATGACTTGAAAAAACAAAAACAATCACATTTGGAAGATGGATAAAGAAAACAGGAAGAGTTCTTCAGAGGTCAGTCAAAAAAGAGCAAATCCAAGTACAATATAGATCGCTATGAAACCATTTATTTAAAATAAAAACATGGAGATGAAATAATGGATTATGAAGGGAGCTTTTACAAAATACTGTTTGGATTTTAACAAATGAGGATGTCTCAGGATTCTTAGAAATAAAAGGCAAAAGAAGAAGCAGACACATGTAGGACAGATCTGAACCCCTCCTTTTGTTGGTCACTGGCACATTCAGTTTTATAGCCTTAAAACTGAAGGAACTTTTGGCATATCTGAAAGTAGCAATACTTTTTGAAAACTGAAGTTTGCCTGTTTGTGGTGTTATCTGAACCCCTGGGGACCCTCTTCAGCTTTCAGTGGAGTAAAACATGATACCACATACATATATAATTTGAATCCCACCAGACAGCTGTAGTAGCTGTACAATACATCATAAGTATAAGGTGTCACAAAAAGGTTTGAGCTTGATTAACAGCTTGCCACCGCGTCTGATGGAGAGAGCCTTTTCCTTTACCCCATCCACCCATGATGATCACAGGCCCTCAGCCAGCTCTCTGATCATCTGATCAGATAGTAAGCGGGTTTAAATCACTAAAAGAGCAGAAAACAAACTTGAATAAAAAAATGTAAGTATTTTTTTCTGGGTTACACGATTTTAACCAGATCATCTGGGGAATAAATGAGCAGGACTGGCACAAAGGAGAAGGGGGACTTACACGGGAGCTTGGCAGAGGAAAGGCAGCAGTGAGAGCCCCTCCTTGCCCCTTGACAGTGGCAAGATGTTTACTTGGCTCAGCCAAAACATGAAGCCATGTTCACAGACAGGTCACTTGTGAACTCTGCTCCCGTATTATAGAAACTACTGCATTTTTTTATATTATGGTAATGGAAGAAGTTCTATATGGTCTTTCTACTTCACAATATGCTAGCATTTCACTCAGATTATGCCTTCCTATGGGGAAAATAACCACGTGAGGTTAATGGGTACATAGAGAAACACAGAGGATGAAAACTCTGCAGAAGTTCTGGATGAGATGTTCCTGTGCAAGTGGAAGGAAGGGGGGAAGGTACAGCTCCTGCTGCTTCTTCACAAAATGAGAGCATAGATTTATTTGGAGACTGTTTTCTTGGAAGTCACCTCGGGGAACTTAGGTAACAGCTAGCATAAGAGCTCTCCTCAGCAGACAAACCTTTAAGGCTAATGTAGAGTATTTCCAACCTCAATGACGGAGTCTTTGGGCCTGAGAATCCTGGAAAGTTAGTGTACAATGAGGGAGGAATTAATTTATTTTCTGGCTAGTAGGCACACACTCTCTCTTGACATTGCTGTCTCTGAAGTAGAACACGTTCAGTTACTAACGTTCAGTGCTGTAACGCCCTAATTAATGGCCCACCAAGACGAAAGTTTAGATTTTGTATTAGCTGGTTGATGAAGGGTCAGTTATCGAATCCGCTGTATCAGCTATTACCAGCAAACCTTAGCAACTTCTTTTGCTAACCAGTAAAGAAGGAAGGTTTAGCCTCTTCTGAGTGAATGTCTTTGATTTCATGACTCACAAAGCATTGACCGTAAAGACACTCAGTAGAACTGAGTTCCTTTCTAGATTAGTATTCATAGGTATATTCCATTACATCTAGAAAGGCAGACAAGTTCAAAACTAGGTTTTGGATCCTCGTGAGAAATGAAGTACTACAAAAGATGGTCTAGTCAAGAAGTGAGTGTAAAGACACAAAGGTCATATTAATAAGTAAGTAAATCGGTCTTGAAGGTGACACTGTATTCTGCAATCTTTTTCAGAGTTTGGAATAGCTCTGGGCCACCTTATTTTGATTATTTATTTAAACAGAATTCCAGCACTCTATTTCAAGTGAAACACAGTTGTTTCCTATATCGAGGCATCCTTTTGGGGCAAGGGAAATGTAGGTATTAATAAGTAATTTATCTTAATTTTTATTTTCACTGACCATATCTTGGAAGAATCCCTTCAAGTTTCTTTCTTAAATGGGAATTCAACAAACAGATGGAACAAAATTCACAATAAGCACAATAACCACGTCAGGTGTTGTTGCACCTTTTACCTGACAAGTCAAAACTGTGTGACATGCTAAGTGGCCGCATTGCTGTAAAAAAGAAACAAAAACAACAAAAAGAAAATGATTCAACTATTAGAAAAGCAGAGGGGTAATGAAACCAAAAGATTTACTCCATTTGAGACATTTTGGATTCTGTTGCCTAAATCCAAAATGTGTCAGACATACTATTGCTTTACTGTAGTAAAGCTCAAAGTCTGAAAACTACAGTAGCGTAAACAGGACTTGCAAACAGAGCAATTACAAATATATTTGTATAGTTGTAGAATGAGATTTTTGGAATTCAATAAATCAAATACCAAAACAAGAGCCAAGTTACCTTAAAAACGGAGTATTTTCAATTAAAATGCCACAAAAGAGAGAAAGGGAATAGCGGGGGGGGGGGCGGGGCGGGGGGGAGGGCTGAAAAAAAATCTCAAAAGTACAAAGCCACATTTCACACAAGTTTCAGTGACCTGAAATAAAGATATTTCTAACTTTTTTTAAGCATAATCTCCAATGATTATAATTAAACTAATAAAGAGAGACACTCAAGCTAAGCTTGAGCAGTAGTTTCCTTGAAGAGGATCGAAAAGGCCAAACGCAGTGTGGTTTGTGCTGATTCTTGTTCTTTTTGCAAACCTTAGGTGGACTTAGCCTTTCAAATCTATCCATAATATTATCCTCTTTTTTCTGGGCCTCTAACCATTTTATTCCTAGACAAGAAAGTGGTCATATGTTCTTTATTTCTGGAAGACCTACCTATATTACCAATTAAACAATGTAATTCAGGGAGCGGACACTCAAAATATTTTTCAACTGAAAACAAAATTTTAGTGCACTAATCCCATAAGCAGGCCAAGCCCAGCAACAAGAATGTATAAGAACACGTCAAAACTGGTAGCAGCTTATCTGTCTTACTTGACAGGTGATAATCATGCAAGTTGGTATGAAAGGCCTGTCACCCATACATACCACTGCATTAAAAGATGTTTCAAAAAAGGTTGTGCTGGGACAAGTTTCGCTCATGAGAATAAATCTACGTGGTGAACACAGTAGAATGCTCACTCAGAGACAGATTTGGGAGTTTCCTGCAGTTCATTAACCAGACAACATCAGCCACAGAAAATGGCTACAGAAAGAGTATCTAAATCCCTGTCCAAACTCAGCATAAAGGCAAATACATTTTAAAGCATAAGGGCATTTACCAGCCAATGCTGAATTCTAACTGAAGGTTGATAAAACATGTACACAAAACAAAGTTTTTTCCAAGCTCCATTAGCTCAACTTGCTTGAGTCACAAATCCATGCTTTTAATGGGACATGTACCTCAAGGCTGTGTTTGTCTCAGTAGCTTACATCAATAATTTAATGAGGTCATTTGAAAGCTCACTCCAGTTCCTTGACTCAAACCTCTCCCTTTGTGAGAAAGCTACCAAAAACCCCAAAGCTTTAGATTGAGAGTGGCCAGCCACAGGCTGGCTCTTCTTGGTGGCAGCTCAGGGTAAGATCTTACCTGTAGCATGTGTTGTACAGAGCAGAGGGACAAAGCCTGTGGCTGCTGGTGAACAAGTGCCATAGGTCCACCCACATTGCAGAGGAGGAACAGCAAGAGTACAGCCCCCCTCAACCCACTAGTCAATGTAGTTATACTCTTGACTGATAGAAACTGAGCAACAAAGAATAACTCTGGGACATTTTCAATGTACCTTATACTCCCAAATATTTCACTCTAATGCTCTTTTTTTCTTTTTCTTTTTAATAGCAACAAATATTTCTGTCCAGATGGTGCATGTGTCCCACATGGTGTTTCTAATTAGATTTATTATCCTTAAACCTCATTACCTTACATGTTGTTACACTAGATTATATTCAGTGGTCATTTAAACTACACAACAGATCTATTTGTAACATATTGAATGTCACTAGCATTACTCCATTCCCAATTTTGCACAAACACACTTTATTCTAAAAGGAGCTTTGGAAATAACAATCATTTCAATGTGAGGAAGAACAAAACCTCATATTTCAACATAAGAAAAAACTACCTTCAAGGCCTTTGCTCTTTTTTCATCTTCATGCCAGCAGCAAACAAACACTTGGGAAATAAAACTTGCATGCATCCTCTTTTACACTTCCAGTAATATGACATTTAATCTAAACAATTTACTGGACTGAAGGAGATTTACCACAGTTCTGAAACTCAAAAATTTAATTATTTAACAAAAACACAGAATTGGTGGAAGACAGGTATCCCTCATTGGAGGCTGTGCCCTGAAATCAGCCCGGGAAGTCCTAACCAGCAATACTCCAAAATTTAACATTGGTTTTGGAAACCGTTTACTAAATGGGTTTAATGTCATTTATATCAGAAATTTTAAAGGTCTCTTAGATCAGATTTGAAGCCCCTGAGAGGACATGATAGTTCCCAGATGAAGAACATTTAAAATACTGAAACTGAATGCTTGAAAGAAAAGTAAGGAATCATTCCACGTTTTTACAAGCATCCTGCATTTGGAAAAATGTCTAGGCCTATTAGAAACATTAATTGATACAGCAAGCATAAACTGAATCCAAACCAGAAACTGGAAGGCCGAAAGAAACAATATTCAAAGCACCATGCTTTTAAAAATGCACCCAAGCATTCACCAAACTCTACTGAGCACTTCCAAAACAATGCAACAAAGCAAGACTGATGAAATTGTTTTTCTCCAGAGACAATGGGTTGTCACAACCCACTTGAATCTGGAGCAGTGCCTTTAAGCACATGTGGCAAGCACAAATATTTTGCAGAAAGCCACAACAGGGAGTATATATGTGGATTATTTCATGCTTATCAGCCATAAGATGCCACTTTTGCTCTTCAAAAATCCAGCTAGCTTGGTTTTTCTGATACAGATAAATACCGTGCTCTTAAAGAAATGTAAGTCACAATGTTAAGACTGTATTTGTCATGCTTTTGTCTTCAGAACCATTGAACTAATGCAACTTGGTGATCACTGGAAGGCATAATATTTGTATAATTTCATAGTGGGTTGTTGAATATACACTGCAGAAATGAAATGCTTTGCAGTGCAAGTCTGAATTATACCCACTGAAAATATATACAAACACATGTACCATAACTTAGAAAATGAAGCACTTAGATTCAAAATAAAAGCAGTAGATTCAGCAAAGAAATAAAAACATATTCTAAATTAAGGAAGTTGATGATGCTAACAACAGGAAACAGAATAAAATGAACTAAAAAGACATGTAAAGAACATCTGCAGACACGTAAGAATATTGCACTGGGGAGAAGCAATACCTATTCCATTCCAAGCAAATATAACGTTAACTGTCATGTGCAACAAGCAATATAATGCCATTAAATTTATCTAATATTTACATTAAAAACTTGAAGGGAATCAAGCTGAGCCATAAAGTATCTTATTTTTAAATATAACTTAGCACAAAGATTGCATAGCCCTAGCAAAGCCTATAGGTTCTTTCTTTTTCTGAAGGGATGAGAATAATTTTACCATCCATGACATCTGCACAGACACCACTAATATTTTTGCTTCTTATGTGGGAAGTTTTCTGTGGATGCTGCACATAAAAACTAGCAATGTGCTTACCCAGCCTGCTACGCCTTATCTCATCAGGTGAGACTGGACGTAGCTTCCTCTCTGCCTTGATTTCCTCCAGGATCCTTTCATGAAGGCTGCGTGGCCGTGGTGGGGTTGGTTTAAGTTTTCTTGCTGAGGCCTCGAGATATAAAGATAATCATATTTACATAAAACAGTACTTCTTGAAAGTAGTTTTCACACTTTTTTAGAAAAAAGTGTGGAATGTTGTGATGTGATTTTACTTGCACTCAATTGTAAAACTCATATAAATTTGAAAGAGGATTATATTTTTCCCCTGTTCATCACGATTTCCCAGAGATAAAGTGCTGCTGGTCTTAACAGCTATTAATTGGTAGGTACAAGGTATTACACACTGTTCTTTTAAGAGATTGAATTCTATATTCCAGAAGATGGTATTTTTGAAAGCCCATGCCAGAAAACATAACATTTAACATATTCCCTGGACCCAAACATGCTTTAAAAAGCCCTATTTTTCTTAGGAATGAAGCCCACTGGATTACATACAGGATTTAATGGAGGTCGTGATCGGATGAAATCCAGGATTATTTCATGGGCACTCTTTTTTAATCGAGGTGGAATATCACCGTTGACCTGGAAAGGAGAAAGTGAAATATATATTTCCATGTTTTGCATTCATATTCACACAGACAATGAGATAAATTTGAAAACTCACAACCTTGACACAGAGCTTGCAGTGTTCTGACACCTGCACCCGACATAAAACTCACCAGTCCTGAGCAGAGCAACAATCCATATGCAGAGCACAGGCAAGCAAAAATGTAGATAACAGCTTTTCAGCTTTGCAGATAGCTGCAGAATAACCACAACTGCAGCAGCTTTAATCAGCAATACTTAGGATTTTGAAATGATTAAATCAAATGTCAAGGCTGCAATCGTGTCTATGGGAGAATGCAGATGAAGACTATATCTTGCTTGGAAGAAAACCTGCCAATGGCATTTTTAAGAACAACTATTTGAATCGTGGGTCACTGCCAACCATTACACAGTCTCTAATACTCTCTTCTTAGCCTCTGAGAAAACATGGATGCTCTTTTTTCTTGATCTCCTTACCATCTCCCAAGCACTGATGTGAAAGCAAAGCTAGACCTGGTGCAATCACCAATGATTTGCTTGTAGCACTGGGTGAAAACTTCGTTCCCTTCGTTCTTTTGTCTTTTCCACCTGTTTCTGCTGCTCTGGCCATGAAGAGGTCTCATGAGTAAATTCCAGCAGAACGAGAGGGAAGCCCTGAGCATGACTTCATAGCTACCTCTCCACCTGTGCTCGAAAGATTACTCGAGTGTAAACCAGTTTGTCAATATGTCTAGAAAGTAAATCACTAGAATGCCCTGGCATGCCATTGGGAGTACAGGAGGTGCATTTCCTCGCTGTAAATCATGTATTTCTTTATATATCTAAGGGCTGGGTAAGAATTGTTTGTCTGGTTTTCTCCAGAGACACAGTATGTTTATTTGATAACCCATTTAAACATAAGACTATATACAAGACAACACAGGAAAAGAGTCAGCAATTCACTATATGTGCAGAATATAAAAGAAGCTAATAGAAGTTTTCCTATCATATGAAGAATTTATAAATTGTAAATGGGAATAAGTGTATGGATTTTCTTAAAAATTCCACCTGTCGGGTTCAGTCTTCATACACTACAGTGACCAACCACACTGTCAGGAATGAGAGAGCATCCTATGCCACACATCCTTCTGGTACTTCTGTTACTACAGGGTAGCTGGCTATCAGCCCTGTCCTCTGGTTTGACAGAAAATCCCATGACACTATCTTTCTTAGGCCCTAATTATCCCAAATTTCAGCACTTTCTTTATTCTTTTTTTTTTCTTTTTCTTTTTTCTTTTTTTTTAAGGGTCAGTTGGCTTATTTTTCTTTGGAAGACTCTTTGGAAGATTCATACAATCTCTGTAGCCAGAAAATATATATAAAGACACAGCTCTGGTTTGTCAAATCACATGTACACTTTGCTAACCAGAATGAATGCTGCTGTCAGAAAAACGGGTTCAAATGCTTATAAGGTCACCTGAATATGATCACTAACTGAACTTCACTAATGCCATGCAGCTTCCATATAAGCTCTGCACACCTCAGACATGCCCTGTTTCCAGGCTGAGGCAGAACGACAGCTTCCCGGAGAGGATTCATCCCTTCCCTGATAAGGAGGCAGATGCAGAGTCCCTCCTGGGGAACATTTCATTGCTTTCCCAGGGACTCTTTCTGGAGGTGTCTTATCTCAGACATGGTCCAGATTCTATTTGTTCCCCCATCCCCTTAGCTTTCTTAGAATGAATTTCATACAGCTTGGCAGAAAACACCAAGCTGCTAAACTCGGCAATATGCATCACCTTTCTAAAAATACTGCAGAAAAATTAAAATTGAAAAGGTTTATATTAAATGTTATTTTGACATTTTATGATGAGGAGAAATTATTCCAAAGTAGTGTGATTGATTTCTTCTGTTTAAAGACTAAGCAATTTTTTGAGGCCAGCCTGCTTCACAGCACTGTTAATGAAATGAGAAGTCTCTCTTCTCTGAGTTACTGTTCTTCAGATGTCAAAGCTGATAGTTGAAGCTGAGAGTTATTACCATCAGAACAGCCATTTTGTAAACTGATAATCCCTGTTCCAGCCTTTAGGAACAACCCTCTGCATGACAATAGGAAATAAATAATACATGGCTCTGAGCCTTTCACCTCAGGGCACTCTACACCCTGACTTAATGCCACCAGGGTATAATTAGTATTAGTATTCCTATTTGATTGGAAAAGGAAAAATGTAAGATTTGCTTAAGTGATTTTGCACAGGATACATGGGGAGCTGGTGGCAAAGCAAGCGGATGTTTCACAGCCGACAAGCCACGAGCAGGAGTGTCAGAAGGCAGAACCTACCTTCTTGTACTCTGTGCCCAAACAAAATACTGATATGAAACACCAAAAGGAAGCTTCATCCTCTCTGTCCACAGTAGCTGTATTTCTTTACTCAAACTTGCTCTGTAATGAGCAATTTCACATGCATCTCTTACTTTTATTTAATTAAAATTCATGGCTCTTGATTAAAGTCTAAATTATAGCTATATTGTACAGATGTAGCCATGATACATGCAGAGGGGAAAAACCCAACCAATAAAATAATCTTTTTGGTTTTTTCTTTTACATACCAGATTGGCCCCAACTGCAAACTCGTATTTCAGTAAGTATCTCCAAACACTGTAAGACCATCTTAAGTCTTCACGTAAACCAGCTTTTGTACAGCAGTATGCATTTAAACTGGCAGTGTGGGGAAAGCATAACCAATGATTACAGAAATCAGCCAGAAATTTGAGAGACCTAAACAGCTAAAGCACAGAAGAACTACCATGTAATCATCTACTCACAACCTGCTACTATCACATTTTAATATATAAATATGGATTTGCAGTTAAAAAACCAACTGCAAGTGGTAGTTAGTAAACTTTGGCTGAAGATCCAGCTTTAAAAATGGTTATCCCAAACAAGTACATAGCACACGACTTTCACAAAAAATACAGCACTTATCATTGACATTCAAATTCCTCAGCCATTTCTTTGTCTTACTATAAAAGGTGAAGCATTAAGTAGGAGAATGCTGTCTCTAAATAATAGGCAACATGAGACTGACATTGTTTTGTTCTATCAAGAAATTTTCATTTAAAATTAAATTGCATTGACACTGAGACTGGGGGTGCATGCTACAATCGTTTTCAGAACAGCTCATGATAAAGTTCTGTTGTGAATTTAAAGTATTATAACACAGGAAACTATCGACTGGTCGTCCTCCCCTCCATCCCTGAGAAGATGATGGACTAGCGTCGTCTTGAAGCATGTGGAGGAAAAGGAGGTCATCAGGAGCAGTCAAAATGGACTCACCAAGGGGAAATCATGCCTGACCAACCTGATGGCCTTCCATGATGGAATGACTGGCTGGGTAGATGAGGGCAGAGCGGTGGACATTGCCCACCTTGACCCAGCAAGGCTTCTGACACTGTCTCCCATAACAGCCCCGGAGGTCAGCTCAGGCCGTGCGGGCTGGATGAGGGGACAGTGAGGCGGATCGAGAGCTGGCTGATGGCAGAGCTCAGGGGCTGTGACCAGCAGCGCAGAGCCCAGCTGGAGGCCTGTAGCTGGCGGGTTCCCCAGGGCTCAGCGCTGGGCCCAGCCCTGTCCAACGGGCTCACCAGCGCCCTGGGTGAAGGGGCAGAGCCCTCAGCAAGGCTGGCGGTGACACAGCCCCGGCAGGAGCGGCTGGTACCCCAGCGGCTGCGCTGCCCTTCAGCGAGGCCTGGGCAGGCTGGAGAGCTGGGCGGGGGGGGACCGAATGCAGTTCAGCAAAGGGGGTGCAGGGCCCTGCCCCTGGGGAGGGACAGCCCCACGCACCAGCCGCCTGGGGGGCAGCTCTGCTTTGTATTAGTAAGATAGCATTATATTAATAAAAAGAACAGTAAAGACTCCATGGTGCATCCCATTTACTTAAAAAGTTTAACCTCTTGTTCCCATTAGTAGCAAATGCATTTTCACAAGCTACCAAGTCCAAAAATAGTATCTATAAATTTAAAGCAAAAAATGTTTTTAAGGAAAGTTTTGCCAAACATCTGTTTTGAGTGAAAGAAAGAAACATAATCCATCTTTCCCAGGTTGCCTTAAAATTCAGATTTAGGATTCTTGTCCTTCTCAACAACTGCAACAGTTTTCTCTGATGGGAATACATACAATCAGCTTTGACCCATGATAGCCAGCTAGAAGATGCTGTATTTATGCAGTCTAATTGAACTTGTAATTCTATGTGAATCCTTCAGGCTCCACACACAGCTTGACAGCTGGACTCTTATCATTGTGCATGCTTTGCACATTCTTCAAGCAAACCCTGCAGCAGAATCCAAGTTACTGAATTTAAGGTTTCTAATATGAAAGAATTTATTTTTCTAACACAATATCATTAGCAGTTGTCAGGCTGTACCAGCAGTTGCATCACAGACAGCCCCACAGGTGATAGTAATCAAAATTCATATTTATGCCCAGAGGTCACTTTGGACAATCTACCTAGTAGACCAGATAGCAGCACAAAAGTAGATGCTTGCAGGCATTTCATACACAGCAACAGTCTGGATGAGCACAGGAGCAGCTGTGCCTCCAAGACCTACCATATAATGAAGAAAATCTCTTCTGAAGAGGCAGGAGCCTGCTCAGTAGAAGATGAATTAAAGGCTAGTCTGACAAAAGCAAAATTAGATGACCTAGGGGTTCCCATTCAAACAAAACTACCATCCTGATCGCATAGAGTAATCAAGATCCTCAGGAGAATGTTCCTCTTTTGCAGTGGGTAGTAGGAACACTCAGCACAGTTCTCTGAATTGTTAGTAGAAAGACATAACATCATTACCTGGGTATGCATTTTACCCTACTGATTCAACATTTAAGCAACATCTGCCACAGAGAACAAATACAATCTGATAGTCTAACCCAGATCTTGGTTAGGAAAGTACTTTTAGCTCATATATAAAAGGCATTTTGCTCCCCATGTAGTTGTTCCAATTTTTTCCTCTTTTATTCTTTTTGCTAATGATCTCTGATAGAATAAATTACATGCTTTCTGTCTCTCTCGTCTCCCTCCACACACCCATTTCTGAATTTTTCTGGTGGAACAACGGCTTTCTCACTAACAAAGGTTGTGTGAGGTTTAGGCAGGAAAGCAAATACATTTGCTTTTGTTCAAATGCATTTGATCACTGAATATTCTAAGACAATACTTCCACTGTAACCAAAACCAGGCAAAGATAAGTAAGTGCAAGGTATAAATATTGACACTGACCAAACACATGTCTCTAACAAAGGTTTAAAAAGTCCTACTAGGGATAAGAAGCCCTTTAGATCAGTTGCTAGCTTATCAGGAAGAACATCTTAATGTTGAACACAATATACACCAAAAGGAAAGAAAGAACAGGGAGACACCAGTAAATATCAAATGAGTTCTGACAAAAAGCATGCCTCAAGTCAATTTTACATGCACCTTTATGAGTATCTAGGGGAAGGAGATCCATCAACACTCTCCAGCTTGATTTGGCATATTGTCTTGACTTGAAAGCAGTGATAGGATACGCTGAAAACAATTAAGCTCGACTTCTACAAATTGTAGATTTAACATTTTTTACATAGCGTATTCCTTGAAAATTCCTAACAGGTCATACTAACGTAAGTTTTCAAACACTGTAATATAGGTAGTAGGTAATATAAGTTTTCAACCACTGTAGGTTTTCCTTTCCCATCACAGTTTCACTCATGTAACAACACAGTAGCACTTTCCATTCTGGAATTGCAAAATTTATGTTGTAAATCAAGATAAATGTTCTCCCCAATAAGAAAAGCCTAAAACAATCTCTCAGTGGAAAGCATGACAGGACTTTTGATATGACTCTTAAGGTTACCATAAAACTAACACAAGTCATTTGTTCAAGCATATGATATATAGGTATGTCTTTCAGAATTTTAAATGCCTGACATATGGAAAACAAAATACACAACATTTGTTGGTTTCTTTTTTTCCCCTCAATGTACCATGTCAAGATGCCATATAAAACCCACGAACATTACATGAAATCATAATTTCAAGGTCCTCAGAAAAAAAGAGAAGAAAATAAAACCCAAAAAGAACATTTCAGATTTGACAGATTGTGGTGATTCTCCTGACTTACCATAACTTTCCTTAAGGTGTAACGTTTGGACCTAATATCATCCATCAGCATTTCATAGGGTGTGAGCTGATATTCTATTGGGAGTGGATTATACTGACGCTCTTGAACTTTCTTAAGTTTAACACCATTCCGTAAATCTCGCATCACTTGTACCCAAAAACGAGCCTGAAAAGAGAGGAATTTTATTTGATACCTTATCCTTGAATACCAACTCTGATTAAACCGAAGTTGTTCATTCCCCTTTCAGAACACCACCAAATATCTACAGCTGTACTATTTTATTTTTAACAAATCAACCAAAACCTGTTTTGTTTTATATAAGCCTATTTTTAACCCTCATGAGTGTAACAAAACTTTGTTGCAATTCATCAGGAGTGCAGAGTCACACTTCAGGTGATGTTCATGTCTAAGATAATAAAGAAAAAGCATCTGAAATTCTTACACCATTTTTCCATTTCAAGTATACTGCAAGCATGTCAGGGAAGTTCTAGACTTATAGCTAATAGTACGTGAATTAAAACAGCGATTGAATGCGAAAATTTGTTTCCCTTAGGCCCAGTACTTTCTTGCAAAATTTCCCAGCAGTTGTCCTTCAAATAGAAGTTTTGGAATAGACTCCAAATCCTAAGGTCTAGCAATATCTTCTCAGCACTAAACTTCCTCTTGCTCTGCCTGTAAAAGCCCCACATAAGTAACACCTCCCTCTCATTTTCTGGGCAGTGAATAGCTGAAGAGGAGGAAGAACAGGTGATGGATAGAAGATAGGGAGATTGAAATCAAGTACTTTCTAAGATACTCATAATAATCCTCTATGAACTAGGAAGAATAGTAACTAGAAAATAAACCAAGCTAGTTTCTGTTAAGAGTTTTTCTGTAACGTTTTTCTTTCACCGTTGGAGAAACTCAGTTGGAGACTCTGCTTACTGCCTGACTGCCCCTCTGAAGGGCAGTCAGCATGATATCTGTCTAAGTGTCCAGTCTTTTTAAATTGCAAAAGGTTCTCCATGAAAACAGTCTAAAGAAAAAAATGTAATGCTTGGATACTTGTATTGTTTCATGTGTCTGCAAAGAAAGGTTGAGACTCCATTTATTTCCAACTTGTCATGAGTTACTATTAATTCATACGTAAAAAATCCCAGACGCTGATTGTAACATAACCCAAAGAACTTTAGGTAAGCATTATGAAGAAATATAAAATACTAGTAATGATACTGAATCACTATTCCATTGTTTCTTACCCAGTCAGCATTTTTTAAGTCATCAAGATCTGTGCTGGATTCATCACTTGCCTCCTTGTCCATTTCTTGAATCTTCTTCAAATTCTGCCATTGAAAAGAAAATTGAGTCAATAAATGAATGTTGGCGCTACTCTCAAGTAAAACTGAAACTTATTTTTTGACATTTATTGAATAATGTTGTTTGGGTATTCTACTCTATGTTCTATGACTTGAATAGTAATACTGTAAAAGTAACTTGAAATATTATTTGAATATATTTCCATTAATTACAAGGTGGACTTTAAATGCTGGGGGGAAAAAAAACTTAATTTTTGAGTATGAAAGTACCTCAGATAATAGCATGCCAGAGAAAAAACTAGACATAAAAATTTTAATATTCCTAAAATTGGGCTATGCACAGGAAAAAACCCCAACCACCTACCAGGTCTGTTAAGCTCTAACACAGAAAATGTTACTGACTTGGTAAGGATCCCATTCATACTAAAATTACTATTACTTGTTGAATTCAAGGCAGCTCATTTTTGTAGAAGAAATTCCCAGAAAGTCAGTTGTGAGGAGAAATAAACTATAAGAAACCCTCTAAATCAAGTAATGACAGACTTGCATATACATTGCAATTAAGAAGTCTGTAACGTGGCTATAGACTCTGAAATCTGAGTAACAAAATCATGCAAGGAAGAGAAACAGATCTTTCAAAGGTAAAACCTGCTATTTATGAACAAAATCAGATGATGCAAATACGGAAAATATTGTCTACAAAGAGGCAAAAAAAAGCTTTTATACTAACAAGAATATGAAAAAATGAAGTTACAGCAGAACAAAGAATAGGCAAGCCTGCACAAAGAAAAATGCAAGTGAAAGATTTAGAAGGCTGTGGCTTTACAGACATGTTCTTCTACACATAAACTACTGCATATTCAAAATGCTATTTTTTGTTTACTTCTGTATTGAAATATTCTGAAATCAGCAGTACAAACAAATTCTCAATACGCCATTCCACTTTTACAGAGAGTTTTCCAGGAAATCTTTAACAATGTTTAATTTCATCTGTTCTCTAAGTACTCACTAATGTATTCAAAATGGGTAATTAAATCCTCCGATATTTTATGAGACAAAAGCAATACATCAGAGGTATAACAGGTGTTATTTATTTATCAAAAGTCTTTTCTTCACTTTTAAGCACTCAAGCTCTTCCTTTAAAGGAACTGAACCATCAGTCTCAATTTAGCTTTTGAGCTTCCCAGAAAACTTAAAAATAGTATTCTGTAAAAACGATTTCCTGAAATAGTTCCAAAACTACTAACATTCCAGTGGAAGAAATGGAAGCACTGGAAGAGTGCTTAACTTGCACATTCAACAGACCGCAAGTACCGACCAAACCTGGTCACAGAGACAGCACATACGAGTCAGCTACCACAAAGGTTTTGGAAAGAGAGCAGATGGGTTATTTATTGTCTTAAGTAACACACTTGCTTTCATATCAAACAAGAAATACTACCATTGCCCTATAAAAAATAAAATACGTAATTTACAGGAAGACCCTAAAAAAATCGATAGATCACCCACAGTACAGAAGCAAATATACCATGGGACAATGCAGAAATGTTCTAGCATGACTTGCAGTATCACCTCAGGATACCCAACTGGGAAAGAATGTCTTTATGGAAACTTGTGTTGGTCCTGCCGCTGCGGTCAGCAGTCAGTCTGACACTTACAGGCAATCATTATTTTCCAAGGGAAAAAAAACCCAGAAAAATGGAAAGAACGAGTAATATAAAGGCCTTGCTTATATGTATGTTGCCATCCAGGGTTTCTTCTTTCCTGTATCATACAGTTGACGTAATAATTTCAAATACAGTGTCTGTGAACTGTAAATTACTTGCTTTCTTGCAAACTGCTAACATTTATTGAAAAACTGCAAAATATAAAACCATTCTTATATTTTCTTCTTTTCCTTTTTGTAATCACAAAGCTAACACTAACAGTAAATGTGCTCACAACTGTCAGATTTGCTCTTCCTTTCCACACTAGAAGGTACACATTAATTTTTAAAAAATTAAGGTGTTCCAGCTACTTAACTTTTACTTGACTGTTCAGTAAGTCTTGCGGCAATTACCCATCTCAGCAAGCATGGGCCCTACCATACAGTTTACCAGGCTGGTTTACGCCCAAAGGCTGATGCCTTTGACTGACATAAATATTCCATGAAGCTAAAAAGATTACAACCTGGTTTTCTTAACAGCAGAAAATAAGAAGGGGGGGAAAAACTCAACCCTGAATAGCTGAAAGATCTTCCAAATCAGGCAATCATCTAATTAGTTTCTCTGGAACATGGAACATAGCTAGAGGGGGAGTTTCTACCCGAGAAAGCACAGTTGTAAGTGATGCTGGCTACCACGCACTGGAGAGTTGCAAGAGCAAAACCTGCCAGCCAAGAGATATGTCTCTCAAAGTGCAGTTTTATGATAAAAATAAGCTGATACAAGCACAGGCTACTGGCAAAGACAGGCTGCTTTTACTCCTCATCCTAGTGCTGAGTACTCTGGGTGCTGCCCTCATACCGACACAGACACCCACTTCATAGGGACAGTTAATTCACCTCCCTGGCACCCAGCTCAGACCTCTAAACACAGCTCATCATGCAATTAGTGGAGAATAGTAGAAAGGAAAGGAATTTCCATCATTATATAAGTTAGAAAGCTTTGGAGGACTGGGGAGAAAACAAAACATCAAGTGCTTTATCCTTGCAGCCAGTGCTTAGGAAGGCCTCTTAAGCTCTTCTCCACCTGTCAGGTGCTACTTAGGAAGAAATAAATTCACTGTGACAAATGATTATGTTTAGACCTCTAGACAAAATGAAATCTTATAATTTCCCTCCAGCACCCCCAGCCAGCATCAGTGGGTTTCAGCATCTGTTTCAACTGTAAACTGCAGAAACCAACACATCTAAAATACAATAGACCATTTGTCAGAACTTAACAGTGATCCAAAACCTGCAAGCAACCTCAGCTGCTGTAGCCTAGCCACTTGTACTTACCCTTGGGACAACGGCTTAAGAAAAGCTATTATACAGTGTAATAAATACATGGCCTAAATGGATTTCCATTTCAGAAAGCAGAAGTGTCTTAAAAGGGTTTTTCTAAACGATCCTAGAACCTCAGACCCATACCACAGACCCCATTCCCCTACTGCAGCCTGGGTGTTCATTCAGGAAATAAGGGTTGGATGTGTAGGAAGTTTCAACGGCTTTGGCTTTTTTTAAACCGTTACAGCATTTGGCCATTTTTTTAAAAGAACTGCATTTTGTGAGAAAAGCTAGTAATAAAAATACCAAATGTCTTCAAACGTCTTGCTGCACTATTAAAAGCAGGCAGTTGATTTGCTGCTGCGTGTCCCACATTTGAGATGCACTCTCCTGTGCTTGGTGACAGATGGGAGTTTATATAAGACACTTGTCAGCACAGCGTCAAAGACTCGATTCCACAAAATGCTCTTTAAAATGCAATGTTTTAATGAAGACTATTCTCAGGAATCTGGATCTGGACTTGCCTTTCACGAATTGCAGAACACGGTCTACTGCTCATTCTAGTTTATATTCGTAATCAGGAATCATTTGTTCGCTGATGCAAGTAATTCTTACGCTGCTGTCTGCAAAACTAATAAAATATTCTTGTATATCTAGGCTCAATTAAAAATATATAACCTGCACACAGGGGGAAAACTGCTTTTACATATGTTCAGCTATCCAAATTGGGTTTAAATTCCAAGGGCTTAGCCAGCAGCATCACTCTAGTTCTTTGAAAAGACCCAAACCCCATTTGATTCAAACATGGGAATAGGATCAGTTAAATCGGTCCCTGAAAACCTCTCGAGCGGATACCAAAGTTGTTCTTATGCGGTGGTGTGAGTTGATGCACTTTGATCAGCCCTGGAAAGGCCAATAGTCACCATGCTGCTCAACGTAACTGTTTAAGAAGAGGCAAAAAAACCTCAAACCAAGTGCATGTAACACTTCTTGAGTGAGAACGCCTTTAAAAAAATCACAACCAACCAACCACAAAACTCCCACAAAACCAAAGCAGCAGCCTTTTCCCTTATTAAAGCTCCTAAACTGAGGGATCAAACAGATCACGATGGGGCTGCAAACTTGACAACACCACAGTTGCAGAAGTGGAGTCACTGGAAGCCTGGAAGTGTAGGCAAATCTGAAGCTATGAACAGAAGAGTTTGTGAATCAATTTATTTCTTCAGCTGTGCTTTCTGAAAATCCAAGCAGCAGGGCATTTAACAGCTTTAACAGTCATAAGACTATTAAGAGTAATTTGGCTAATGACCATATTTCCCAAATAAGTTAGCCATTAACATTTTTTAGGTATCTATTAACTACCTCTATTATCATATTTTCTACATTTAATACACCAATATAGCCATGTTAAATGGAAAGTAACACTTGACTTTGAATTAACTGTTTTTCAATTGAGTCTTTGCATGGCACAAAACCAGGAAAAAAAGAAAGAAAATTTCATTTATACTCATGTACTTAATTAGAATTTGTATGTTTATGTTTTTATACAGATCAGACCAAAATATATCCAGGCAGACTTAATGATTTGTGTTTTTACATCAGAAAGAACATAAATGAAAGGCAATGTGATTAAAAAGAACAGTACAAAGATGACAGATTGGGAGCTTTATCTGTATTCTACCAAAAACTTAATTACAAGGCATACTGTGGATAATGAAATTATGGACGAGTTTTTGATGCACATGGACTTTCACTGCAATTGAAGATGTAGCCAATTACAAAAATATATGAAGTCTTAATTAGTTTGGAAGGAATATTAATTAATCTTGATGCATTAGGTGTACATCAATCTCTAAACATTTTTGACATATAAGTCAAACCTACTGTCATAAACATGACACACATGCCTACTCGACACCACTTGTATTTTATTCTGGCCAGCATCACATGGTGGCTCTTAGCCCCAGCTGTGCCTGTTGTACAGTTTATCACCCACAGCCTACTCACAAATTCTGCTAGAGGCTGGCATCACCATTTACTGGTACCACTCAGAGATTCACAGAATGTTTGAGGCTGGAAGGGACTTCTGGAGGCCTGCTGGTCCAGCCTCCCTGCTCAGGAATGGCCACCCAGGGCCAGCTGCCATGTCCAGGTGGCTTCTGAGTATCTCCAATGATGGAGACTCCACAACCTCCTTGGGCAACCTGTGCCAGTGCTCGGTCACCCTCACAGGAAAAAAAGTGTTTCCTGAAGTTCAGAGGGAACCTCCTGTGTTGCAGTGTGTGCCAACTGCCTCTGGCCTTGTCACTGGGCACCACTGCAAAGAGCCTGGCCCTGTCCTCTTTGCGCCCTCCCTTCAGGTATTTATAGACACTGATGAGGTTCCCCTGAGCCTTCTCTTCTCCAGGCTGACCAGACCCCGATCACTCAGTCTCTCCACACATATGAGATGCTCCAGTCTCTCCATCATCTTTGTGGCCCTTTGCTGGACACTCTCCAGTATGTCCATGTGTCTCTTATAATGGGGAGCCCAGAACTGGACCCAGCACTCCAGGTGTGGCCTCACCAGTGCTGAGCAGAGGGGAAGGACCACCTCCCTCAGCCTGCTGGCAACACTTCTCCCAGTGTAGCCCATGTCACTGTAAGGCTTCTTTGCGACAAGGGCACATTGCTGGCTCACTCAGCCATTAAGCACACGTGAAGCATTAACCCAAAGGCAAGACTGGGCAGTAAAAGGGAGCTAAAGGAGAACTAGGGCAGATATCCCCTCAATAAAATAGCAGACCAGGTAGATCCCTGGTCCGATCCAGAGCAGCAATTTCTGCATTCCTGTGCTTGCATAATCTCTCCCTGTCTCTCAGTCACACTTGATGCTACTTCTGAGCAATGTGTGTGACCTTTTCAGATACTCCCCAGCAGGAACATTTGCTTTATCTCATGGACATCTCTTATTTGCACCTACAGTTCTGCCTATGGCTATGTGCCAATAAAGGTGATCTCAGTGACTTTTGGATGATCCTGAAAAAGATGAATCTTTTCTTTTACATATGATCCATTTTTAGCAGATATTCAAACTACCTTCCCCCTCGCCACACACAGGCATTTCCTCCACCTTGTTGACTATACTTCCACACAAACAATAAAAAAAAAAAAAAAAAAGAAAAGAAAAAGGGAGTGATCCCCTTTATTGTGGAATTTTCCTACTGCGATTTTAAAAGCTCGCTGCTTGAGATGACACGAGCTGTACTCCATTTTTGTCATCAGCTGTAAATGCTTAAACAGCAGGATACAGAGTTAGGAGGTCTTGGCCCATCAAAAGACCACTTCTGGATGGCAGCAGATGGTACCCAGGGTGGGTCTGCAGCAAGGGCACATTTCACAGAGCCTGAGCAGCATACAGATGCTGCCAGCAAGCTGAAAAATCACCCTAGTGAACTTGCAGAAAAAACTTCACCTTGCAAAAAGATGCAAAGTTAGATAACGTTAGCTAACCGAATTTCAACCCTACCTTTGGAGTTGCAGCTGCTATTCCACAGAAATCTGTATTTTTACTACTGTTGCTCTATTTATTTTTACTTTTTACTATTGCAATAGTAGTATCACACTTTTCTCAACTCTGGAGCCCTGTTCTGTGCATCCACCACATCAAACATTTCATTCTCTTTAAGAATGGAAGTATCATCTCCCTGTCTCCAAGTCAGCTTTCCTGCTGACCTTTCATACACAGATAATCAGACTGCAAATAAAAGCCACATGGCATCAAGTATGTGACAAAGTGCTTAAAACATTTTATTTGACATCCACTGAGATAGCCTGAACAGCTCACTCATTGCTTCATCATTTCTGATTAATGCACTCACTCAAATGCGTGCCAATAAAACACTTTCTGAAGCTACACTCCATTTGTTATGTAACAGTGATGTTCACATGATAGACTGCAAAGCACATGACTACTCAGTATATATACTAGTAACAAAACATATTACAACCCTATAGGCCTATCCCTCCTGATCTATCTCTCATGAAATCCTGTAACTTTCAAATGCTGACAAGTTTTTATAGTGCCAAATAGAAAACCGCATCACAGCAATATTTTTCCTGCCTCTTTCACAGTCTGCTTCCCTTCTAAACTTGTCCTGGGCTGCAGTATTTGGTCCACTCCTAGCAAGTGAATTTCTAGAGAGAAAAATTCTCCTTCTTCCACTACAGTGAAGTTGGCTGTTTAAGCACCTACTGAACAAAAACTATTAACTTCATATACCTAGGAAACAGATACCCAGACACCAAACCCATACAGCAACCCTAGAAAGAATCCAAGGAATTTCAAAGTAATTTTTAGTCATAGGAAATTTATTTTAAGTAATTTTAGAGGATTTCCCCCCCTTTTTTAGTGTTTTAAATTTCACACTGATCTCGAGTCCACAACTGCATCTAGGTCTGAGGGATTCTAAAGGAAGATCTTCAAATAAAGCTGTCAGTTTTTGAAATAAACTAACAGTTTAAAATTCCTGACACCTTTACTGTTGCAAACACAGTCTAAGTTTGTTTGTTTTTTTTACTTGGAGCTGATGTATGTAACTTGGGGAGGGTGAGGGTTGGGGGGTGTCCCTAGTTATCAGCCAGTGCAGTCACCACAAATTCATGACAATAAAATGACCTTAATGAAGTATTAAGTGTTTTTCTCCTTTATATCCAATACTCATGTGACAGTAACAAAAGGAAAAGAAAAAGGAATTTATTTACTTGAATACTATTTAACCATATTCCTCATGAATTAACTATGTATTTGCAAGAGAGAAGAGCATATTAAACAATACCACACCTTTTACTGGCACACACCTAGTGTGATCATATGATTCCTGCTTGCCTCAGGTATAAACCAGAGGTCATTTTAAAATGCTGTAACAAGACTTAACAGCTTTCTGCCTCATATTTTCTTTATACCCATTTTTTAATTTGTACACTACATTATTTTCAAAATTAAATACATTTCAAATCTATAGTTGGATAAAAGACATAAGCAAGGATCAAGTGCATCATAAAACTAAAGTATTCAGATTCCAGAAGCTGGTTGTAAGATAATTTTCTTAGTCACTTCTTGTATGACTACTGGGGGACTGATCCAGACTAAAATAAAATCAAAAGATCTGATTTCTGGCCTCAGGTGCAGCATAAAAGTCCTACTGATTTCAGTAGGGCCAAAATTCCATCTACAAGGATTACTTCCTTTGACCTACATGTGCTTTGAAACAATCCCTAACAGCCTTTGAGAAGCAAATGGTTTCTTTCATTTGGGATTAACTCATAGTATGGTCTATGGTGTGATCAGATGTTCTTGAGTTTTTATGTCCAATTACAAGGTGATTAAATATTCTGTAAATCCAAAAGACCCTTCTACTTTTTTAGTATATTTTAGAAGAATTATTGTTAAGACTTCATTTTAAACGGTTATTAACCAAATATTTTACTTTGGCACTGACAACAGAGATGCCTTATTACTGCTCACTGTAGCCAGAATGTTCAAGAACCACTGGAAACGTTAAGTCCTCTCTGAGCAGAAAGAACTGCAAAGAGTCTTATCTTTGAGTCTCAACATGGACTTTGCAATAGCTGTTACTTGAGGTGTTTCCAGCACAGGTCCCTCTGTTAGTAAACCAGTAGTCAGAACACTAAGGAGCAGTCAAGATATGAGATGTGAAATTAATGAGGTCAAGGTTCAGGAGACAGATTTAGCACAGAGACACTGTATCCTGTCTGCTGGCTGTATCAGGAGCACTGGACGCAAATGAACCGTAACACAGGCACTTCAGAAAACAAGTGGCTCTTCAGCCCTGCCCCCACTGTCGAAGTTATCCTTGTATGACACTGCTTCAGTTTTAAAATTGCTTTCACTTTGAATAGGACTGGATGAAAAGTGGAGGTGAAACCTGACCTCATGCAACACAAAAGCACTTCTGAAGGATTCTTCTGCCTTGGATGGATGCATCTCAACCAGGAAGGAAAGACAGCACCAGTTCCTTATGCCTCTGACTGGTTTGCGTCTCCCACCACCAGCGTAAGGATAAATGCTCTCTTCTTGTGCTGCTCTGAGGCACATCTGACCTTTAATGAGCTGATTCAGCTCATTAACCTGACAAGGAATTACTTACTACTTTTTTTATTATTATTATTATTATTATTTGTTGTGTTTTGTTTCCCAGAACCAGATGAAGGAAAAAGTGGGAGCATGTATGCGTGGGTAGAACAGGTCTGCCTCTTTCAGCAGCAAAATTTTGACATCAGCCTGTAAAATCTTATCCTGGTTTTCAAAAGGTACTGTAGATCTTGACTTACAAAAGAAAAGAAAATCCTTCAGGGATTTATTAAAAGGGAAAATTATGAAAGCATTGTTACTTGACAAGCTGGCTTCAGTGAAGAAACCAGCTTTAAGAAGCATGTTTCCCTTCCTGCCCTTCCTCTCATCCACCAGTTTCCCAATGTAACCAACAACCACACTGTGTTAATGCGACTTTATGGAGCCATTCTGCAGGCCAGATCACTGAAACTATCTTCATAAAAAATCATCCACCCACCCTCAACGTTACTCTTTAGCCAGACCATTTAATTGCAGTGGTTCACAAGATGGCCTTTCACTCAACAGCAACAGCCAAGCAGGCAGTGAACACAAGCATCATGACCTACGGGTGGAAATTTCTCTTTTTTAAGTTGGCTGTACTGTGAAGCCTATGTGACAGACAAACAAGCCATTCATACATCAAAGGTAAGGAAAGCTGCTGACTGTGGACAAAACATGAGCAAGAAGAATCTCAGATAATTCTCAGCCAAAGACAAGGCATGAGAAGATGCTGAGGAACACCAGGCAAAGCTCTGATGCTCCACAACATCCCTGAAACACCAGGGAAGATTTTTGACTCAAATACATAGCATACATGCATGCAAGTATGCAACGTGCAACCCTCCAAGAAAAACTTCTGGTTTACTCTCAAATAGACTAGTCATATTTAATAACTATTTCTACAAGACATCTATAAATTTCCTCAGACAATTTCCTCAAGCATCTGACATTCACTACTGGCTGGGTACAGAAGTGATTTTGTAAGCCTAATTCACACAGTGAAGAGCTCAAAAGCAGAAAACCTTCTCAGACTGCTTACCTCTTTTGCACTTTTAATTTTGGCCAAGAAAGTGTACAGTTCCATTGTTTCAGCAAAAAGAGCCCGACATACTGCTTGATAGTGATTCGGTGCCTCTGATCGGGTTGGCAGGTGGGCAGCACACAGCTAGAAAGAAAAATAAACAGCAATATCAAAACAGTGACCCATTGCTTTCATTAATGCTACAGAGCATGATAGCATGAAAGCAAATGCAGCAGAATATCTAGGGCACAAAAATCCCTAAAGACATTTAAGTTCAGGCAGAAATTCGGTGCATCTTATAAAATAAATGGGAGAGAATGTTTAGAAGAAGAGTTCTATGAAGATGGCAAGGGGACTGGTTAACAACACACTGGGAAACTGAAAACCAAGACATGGCCTTTTCATAAAAAAAACAAAACAAAACAACAAAACCAAACCAAAAAAACATAATTGTGAAGGAGAAAAAAGCAACCTTGCAGTATCAATTTTTGGGAAAACGTGCTTTATTCAAACAAGCTTTAACGGTAACCGTTGTTTAGCTTCCTATGAATGTGGAAGAGAACTGTTTATGAAAGCATGGAAGCATGAAGCATTGGAGAAAAGTAAAGAGTAATTGTCAAGCTGAGACTCCGATTTAATTTATTTCAAGCAGTACAAGGATTTTACAAATCAGCAAGAGCCATGGAAGCACACGCTTACTGCTTCACCTCAGATACTGATGAATGTTTCCAGACATAGGCACAGATGACGTAAAGAAACATTGATAGGTATTTTCATGTACGCTGAACCTGCAGAACTCTGAAAGCCTACTCAAATCACTAATAAGCATTCACAACTACTGTTAAGCAGTCACTCCAGCATCGCTTTTAGAGTAAAATGTGCAGCTCCCATTTCTGACGAGAGAAGTTTCACTGAAACCAGCCTTTATATTCCAAAGGGGGAACCTGAATGGCATGAGCAACATCCAGCTTCATGAACATCCAGCTCAAACTATTGTAGCATAGCTCAGCACTGACGCTAATAGTTGTAATATCTTTTTCCTCTAAGTCAAATCCATCGCCTGTAAGTACTAGAAATCTTGGCTGGAAATGGACAGAACAAAATAACATCTACAATTTGTTCCCTAAACAATTTTAAATAAAAAAAACCAAACCCAAAGCCAAAACTAGAGCACCCATATCATATATCATACTGGTGTATATATTCAAATAAAACAAAATCTCAACCACAGCCTTAAAATTTGTCTTGTTGCTGTGGTTTTAAAATAGCTGTTTATTTTATATATAGCTGTATTTTCAGCTATAGAGCTAAACCTAAGAACAAACCAAAACCTGAGGCAGCAGGTGGCTACCTTCAGATCTCCAGAACTAAAGCTTGAGACAAAAGCCTCTTTAGGAGAAGAGTCCTTAATTAGCCTAGTGGCATATTTGTCTAAATCTCTGCTGTCACTACAGCGAACACTGTGGTTACAGGGGGCACAATGCATGTAAAGCTTGGGCTGCTTCTTCGTATTGCTTTCAGTTTGATTGAAATCCATACTGCCACTAAAGGGTGCGGTCCTGTGGCCTCCAGCTGTACAGTCTACTGATGCCCTTATGCCGGCACCAGAGTTCACACCCTAACTCAGAGAGGATTACTCACCTGGAGAAAAATTAACAACGCAAAGGAAGTGGAGCGGGAGACAAATACTATTCATGGCACAGACACACATGTAATAGCGCAGGCAAAAAGGAGCAAGGGGAACATGCTGCCAGAGTGGGGAAAGGACGGAAGGGCTGAACAACGGCTTTTGGTTGCAATCAGATTTAGATTGGCTCAGTCTCACTGAAAAGTTGCTTTTTAAGGCCATAGGCCCTTGTTGTCTTTTATTTCTTCCAATTAATACTACAATACAGAATTCAGTGGTCAGATTTCGTCAACAACTTTGATTTTTACAAGCACAATTTGGGCTCCTGAAATATCCTGTTGTCATTATTGTAGCCATATATATATATATATATATCCTTTCAGTGGTAAAAAACCCAGTATGTATTAAGGAAAGTTTATGTATTTTCCTGCATGTATATATTCTCCTTCCTTTCTATATACTTTCCTTATATACAGGAAATGCAAAGCAGATGTTCACAAACCTGCCCTTGATCCCTCCCTTTCAAATTTGATACTGCTTTACAATGATGGCAAATATTTTCTTAAACTCTTCAGATTTATTTCTCGACAATCACAATAGCATAATTGACAGAAAAAAAACCCACATTTTTTTCTTTGTTTCCTCCTTTCTTTTTTCTTCCTTTTTCTTTCCCCCTCCCCTTTTTTCTTTCTTTTTTTTTTTTTTTTTTCCTTTTTTAACCAATCATATAATCCCCTTTGCAGGTAAAAGGAGAAAAACTGAAACAGATGCACCTCTACTGTGTGCTACAATGACAACACATACCAAAGAAACAGAAGCTATTAAATATTTTTTTTGACTTAAGGAAAAATTCAGAACATTTAAAAGACCAAATTCTAAGCATGGTTAATTTGTGTTCCTTTATCTCAATAACTAATCATGTCTTTACCTGCCTTACTATGTTTTCAGTAAGCTATTTCTGATTATTAATTATAGTACAGATAAAGAGCATTTTATTCTGAAGTATACTGCTTACAAAAATAAGAATAGTAACAGCAATTTCAAAAAGGTCCTAAAATGGCACAAATCTTCGTAGCTGAGAATAAAATTTTATTATTATAAAGATTGCACACAGGTTTTTAAAAATATTTTTTTCTTGATTGTAAAAGCATGTTGATTAGAAACAATTTACATCAAATATTCAGAAAGTTAATAAAATGCAGGGCGGCAATTTCAAGCAGGGGATGGATATAATCTTGATTCTATTACTGAACATGAAGTAAAGCAAAAAAAGAATTGAACACCTGCTGTTGAACTCAGTTACAAAAGCAATCACATAACAAGTTAACCATTTGGTTTGTAAACATTAGGCTGCAGGTATTAAATGAGGGCCAGCAGCTCCTACTAACATTCATGTTCTGAAAAATCAGTCTCTGAGTGATCTTATGTCAAGATGCATTACATAAAAAAAAACCCCCTTGTGGCAACATTAAGTCAAGTGACTTCGCATAAATTTTTGGATTGGAAGGTAAGTCTGAAGAAAAAGGAAAATGCAAATAGGACAGTGATTTCCCCCCCCCCCCCCCATTGTAATATACTGTACTTGCATGTTGTTCAGAGCACCTGACAAGCTATAACTTCTATATGAAGAAATACTGCAAAATCTAGGCAAGGCAAATGAAGTATGAAACGTCACTTCCAGCCTGAGTTCAGGGCATTTATCCACTGTAAAAAAAAATTAAAAAATTTGAATCATATCTTTAATTTTATGATAGTAGTGTTTGAAAAGCTATGTTACTGTAACACACACCACAAAAATCACAGAGTATTTTAATACTTGAGATATGAAAGGGCAGCCACCTAATGAACAACTCCTCCTCTTACCATACCATGGCAGTCATGGCATAAGAAGGATTAAGATCAGCTCTGCAGTCTTTTCCAGCCATTCAGAGTTCATCGAGGAAAGGACGCCTCTGTATGCTGCTTATTCTGACACTTGCCTTTTCATCCCTCATGATACAACTTAAAACTATCCTAAGGGGAATGAACGCAAACAGTGCCCAGAGCTTAATACAAGGGCTGTTTGTTCTGCTTCCAAGAAGTCTCAAAAAGTATGGCTGAAAACAGATTATGTGGTCTTTACAAACTGGTGAAATATTAAAAACATTATCAACGACTGAAACGTTAACTAGCTTGGTCTGTAATTATTTCCATTTGCAATCCTTGTGAAGAGTTGGGATATTTTTTTTTCCCTGAGCCTATCCAAAACCCAGCTTGACCCAAAGCATTCAATCTTTGCTTAGATCACTAAGAAGATTAGAGACTGTTTCCATCCACATTCAGGGTTCACAGAAAAAAGAGGCATTATGTAAATACCATAGCCTTGCCAGCTCCTCTGTCCAAATTCATCCTCAATTGACTAGGAAACAGAGTGCACCAAGCCAAAGCAGTGTTAACAAAAATCACAATTTAACCATCTGAGGAAATCAAACAGCATTTCTTGCATCTGTTTGAATATATTCCATCAAGGACTTCCTAAAATTACAAAAAAACCCAACTGACTCACCCACCAAAATTCATGTAGGTTTTGTGAAACTTTTTTGGCTAGATATATACTGGAAGCTTCAACAACACACCTAGCCTGCTGGAATTAAAATTTCAAAAGAAAAAAAGTGTTTCCACTTGCAATCATCTTGGGCAGAAGGCCTGTACGAATGCACCACAAAGGAGAAAAGGATTTCTTTTTCCCATGGGCCACAAAGACAAGCTATTGATATTATGCAAAACATACTACCAGCCTGCAAATGCCAGGCTTGTTAAGTGTTTTGAAAGCCTTGGAGTATTAACATAGACTTAAAAGATGTACTTTTTCTTAAGCAACAAGAAGAAATTACTTTAACCAACAGATCACTGAACATGCAACTGTACTAGGTATCTGCCTCATCCTTTGCAGTATCATATTGCAACAAGTTCAAAAATCAAAATTCAGCCTGAGACGCCTTCCCAAGTCAAGGTTATTTTCTGAAAGATTTTATTTCTGTGCAGATAAACTAGATCTTGTAATTGGGCTTTTTTTCCCCCCTCCTTTTATTCCTACCTATGAATATTAACTTCAAGGAGTCGTGTGCCTTACCGGAAAAATCTTACGAAGACAATATCTGTGTATTTATAAAACTCCACCAAGCATTTTGCTTTGCTTTATTATCCAGAATAACGTTAACAGATGGACCATTCAGAGGAATAAGTGTTTTGGCATGAGTTTGTGTCCTTGTTTCAGCCAGGATAGAGTTAATTTTCTTCTCAGTAGCTGGTACAATCCTGTGTTTTGGGTTTAGTGTAAGAATTAATGTTGATAACACACTGATGCTTTTAGTTGTTGTTAAGTAATGTTTATACTAAGTCAAGGACCCTTCAGTTTCTCAGGCCCCGCCAGCGGGAGGGCTGGAGGGGCACAAGAAGCCAAGAGGGGACACAGCGGGGACAGCTGACCTGAACTAGCCCAAGGGATATTCCATACCATAGAAGGTCACACTCACTGTATAAGCTGGGTGGGTTTGCCAGGGCCTTCCGATCCCTGCTCAGGGACCGGCTGGGCATTGGGCAGTGAGTGGTGAGCAACTGAACTGTGCACCACTTGTTTGTTGGGTTTTTCCCCTTTTGATTTTATTCTTCTCTCCCTCTCTCCCCTTTTCATTACAATTGTTGTTGTTGTTATTATAATAATATTCCATTTTATGTCAACTATTAAATGTTCTTATGTCAACTCATGAGTTTTCTCTTTTTCCCAGTTCTCCTCCCCATCCCACTGGGGGTGGGGGGAGGGAGCGAGCAGCTTAATGGTACTGGGTTGCTGGCTGAGGTTGAACTGGGACAGCTTGTAAGATACTTCTGCCTGCTAGGACCACCCCTGTGCATAGCACACAAGACTTAAGCACAGTGCAAGTTTTGAGACAGCTTTCACAACACCTGGAGCCAGCTTGCCTTGCCCCCCACCAGTTCACAGCTGCTCTCTCAAACTTTCTGGGCAGGTATTTGCCCCTGGCTCCACCACTTCTAACTGCAGTGGGCCAAGGACTACCTAAAACCTCTGATAAAGAACTTCAGGGGATTACTTGTGAGGTAAGACTGTGATAAAACAAAAGGGATGGGAGCAGAGTTACCTATTAATCCACAAAATAAATTCACAGAAAATACAGAAAGTATTCACAGAAAGCTGCTCTTCCTGGAGAGCTACCTGCAGAAGCTTTGTAACTTTTAAAATTGGTATTTTAAATGATCATTTGCAAGTGCCATGGAAAGTCCAATTGCTTAACATGCGAGTTCCTAATTAATTTTACACACCTAAAGGAAAAGGTACATTTTGTGGAAATTGAGGCAAATTGCTAGTTTCTTGGTGTCAAGCATATCTACCTCATCATTTAAGTGCTCTCCAGTAATCTGGTAAGGCTTTCCCCTTGCACTGGTATTTGTTGTTTGATCTTGTTTTTTATCCCTTTGAGGTGGACAAGAGAAAAGCTACATAGTTCTCTGGTTAAACAAGTTCAGAATTTAATGATCCTCCCCATAAAAGGATTTAACAGAATACATTATTTCTTTCTGATTTTCTTTTCTAATATGAAAACCCAAATGCAACAGCAAAGCAGTTGCATATAGCAATACCAGGCACAATTTGATCAAACAGTGGCCTTGGTTGGTTCCCTCTTTCAGGATTGTAAAAAGAAGGAAACAGTGTAGCTGCTGAAGTTAAAGCCAAAAATGCACATGGGAATTAGATGATGCAAGGATTGATAAGAGTGCTTTGCATAAGATCTTAAAGAAGAGTCCAGTCGTCTGTATCATACAGCCTTCATCATCACTAACTACGCTCTGCTTTGCAAACTATGAGGATTAAAGGCCTTGTGTATATGTGTATGTGTGTGTGTATACACATATATGTCTGCTCAAACGTCAAACAGGAATGGACTAACGAACGTTTGCAAATGTTCTCCTGAGTCATAACTTAAGTTAGCGTGAAAGTAAGCTGAAAGACCCGCGTGGGTACACTGTGCTTGGGAAATGCTGCAGTGCCATTTCATATGATGTAGTTGTTTTTAGAAATACAAAACAAAACTTCAGCAATTCAACAACACTCAGGATGAAACTAGTGCACAGTAAGGACTCTCCTCTGCTATTTCCTTCTAAACAGAGTATCTGTCCTGACACCACTTCCTCCAGGTACTTGATTGCCTCTATGTGCTGAGCACTGTTCTTTCTTAAAATCTTACATTTCACAGCTATGTGATGAGTCTGATATACTTTTCCACACTATTAGACTGAATTTAAGAAGTGATAATAATCTTGATAAAATTTCAACTGACAGCAGCTGCAAGACTAACATCTCACGGAACTGTCTCACAAACGTGAACCTCTTCCAAAGACAGAAGCAACTAAAGGTGAAGACAATTTGTATTCTGCTACATTTATATAATACTATCTTTAGGGAAATAAGTCTTACAAATATTTAACACAATTACAAACACTTTTGAAAGCATTTAAAACTTACACAGGTGTTAAAAAATGGAAAGCGAACCTCAGTATACATTGCTGACTACACTTCAATTTTTAAGCTAAACATGTATTTTTCGTGCTCAGTGAACCCTATTCTTACTCTATTAGCTTTCTAAGCACAGAATTAAGACCTCGACTATTGAAATAGACTTCAAACGGAGGTGAAACTATGTTTTTTGAAACAATATTTCCAGTGAACATTTTTACATTAATTTTTCAATTACTAATTTTATGTGCTAGTGCAGACTTCTTGACAAAACTGTGTTTGTGTAAATTCTCATTTCTTTTTGAAAACTATTATGCTATTTTTAGCCCTCAAATATACCCCCCAACCCCCCTACACAGCTGTTTCTGGAATATGTATTAGGTGTACTGTTACACTGTCCTTACACAGTGGACTAACAACATCCTGCTTCTCAAAGAGGCTCATTTCAGAAGAGCTAATTAAGTGAAAACCAATTCTGCATTCTCTTTTAGTTGCAGAGAAACTGTGCTCTGTTATTTCTTAGCAGAATAATGGAAGAATTAATAATATAAATATGCAGTAATCTGAATTTGCTAGCTTTCGTTCTTTGACCATTCAGTGGAACATCAATGAGATTATTCACAAACAAGGGTGAAATCCTACAATTTGTATTTTTCCCATTCTTTTACATGGAATGTAAACCCCTGCAACATTTAGCAAAAAACACTAGTTAGCTTGTCAGCAGCAACAGTTTTCTAAAGCTCTCTGCTTCACAAGGCAACAGCTCTGTGTACATTCGGCAGCTCTCTGTAGCTGTACCACTCACACATCTGCATTTCATGCAGGAGTAGCAGCATCTGGGTGGAGCAGCAGCGGGTTGGAGTCATCTGGGTAAGAAAACTAGCTTCAGAAGCAGAGTAGAGGCGTAGATGGGGAAACACGATAAAACTGGATAATTAAAGGAGAAGGGGAGTGGCTGTACCTATTCACAGGGCTACCTGTAGCTGCTTAGCTAACAGCCCATTAAGCTGTGGAACCACCCTTTACATTATTAAATAACTAAGACCTGAACAACTGATACCAAAGAGTTGCACCCCTGTAATGTCATTTTGTATGGTTGTTTGCCATGCTTCTCAGACCTTCTCCTTAGGGCTGGAGAGTGCCTTCTTACTGCAACTACTATTTCTGTTCAGCAGAAAAGAGAGGAGAGCTGGTTTTGTACCAGGATGCTTGGCATGTGCAGCAGAGAATTAGAGCAGGATATTTGCCCTTCTTTCTTCCCCCTCTCAACTAAGCCTCCATGCAAGCATATAAAGCAGCCATTACACTCAGTGTACTGCTTGGGGAAAAAAAAAAAAAAAAAGCATTTGGACAAACAACAGAAAATAATGACATTTTCAAACAGAATAAAAAAGAAAACAGTTTTATCACAAGGCAGCAGAAAATGGTGGGGAATGACACAAATCAGAAATCAAATCTCACTGACAGATGTAGAAAGGGGAGAATAATGTAGAAGAGAGGCTGCTTATAAATTTTTCAATAATGTCCATCAATCTCATTATTAAGCAGTCCACACGTTTGCATACTTATTAAACAAGAGACAAAGTATTAATGGAAGGCAGTTTATTTATGAGCCACTTAAAATCCAATTAAAATATATCAACTAAAATAAAAACATGCACTTTCCCTGGCAGCAATTTACAGTTCACATACAGAGCTTTAAAATGTATGTGTGTGGGAAGCTTGTTTGTTTTTATGTAAAGTGCTGAAACTTCTCTCAGTAGGCATAATAATAATTTGCTTTCATGTTTTGTCCTGAAGCATGACTTTTTATTTGTATCCAAAAAACCAGATTTCCAGCTGCATAACCAAACAAACTGCACTACTAAACTTAACAAGCTTTTAAACTTTGCTCCCATTGAATAAATCCAGCAACTTCTAACCAGTCTCATTTCACTTTCATTAGATCTGTGTGTGTGGAAACCTAGTCTATTCCTTCATGTATGCCATAATCCTTATTTGTAGTGCCTTTGTCAAGGAAATCAGGCCTTGAAACTTATTACATGAAAAAGGCCCACAGAAAAATTCTTCCTCCTCTTCTTCTAGGCAAGTATGCTTAATATTTTTTTCTTAAAGCTTATAGCCATTGAAACTATATTGCAATTGTCTTATCAAGCATATTGGTTACATAAATGTTAACAGTTAAAACATATGCCACTAAGATAGGTATAAATAAAACTAACCCACAATTTATTAAATTAAGAATAAAATATTGTGATTTTCATTCAAATATATATCTTTGCTTATTCAAGCAGAACAGATATCCAATAAATCAGAACTTAAAAGGTGTTATTTTGTCCTCAGTTCCCTCTGTTTCTAGTGGTAGTGCCTTTTTTCATCCTTCTCCTCTGTGCACACTCCATTCCTGGAAATTGTCTCCAGTATGGTAATTACTAGAAATTGAATTACCTAGAGTCAATGGCTTTGACATACGCCCTGTATATAGGTGGGATTAAGCACCTGTAGGGACTGCAGATGGTGTTTATACTGCCCTGACTGCCCAGAGGCTTGAGGGAAAGGCAGCTTTGCTGCTTTGTTTTGTCTCCACATACTTCTTGCCAACAGCAGCAACAGCAGCAGTAAAACCACCACTCTGTCAAGCATTCAAGGCCACTCCATATATCCCAAACTGCACTGAGTCTACACCATGAGGACTGCAGTCACGCTGTAGGGGCTCCATCACAGTAGCTGCCTTGCAGCCCACGCTGCATGTATTCTCACACCCTTGTGACACTAGGAATTACCAATTCTATTTTGCCGATGGAGATCTGAGGCTGATGCGAAGCCCACTGAGCTGGTCAGGAATCTTTTGAATCTTTTAAAGAAAATAAAAAATTTCTGGATCAAAGGCACAGCTGACCAAATCACGTAGGATGCTACAGCATGTTTTTCCATCATGCATCTGCTTTGTTGGTCCACTTGCACTCCTACGTACTGAAAAGATTTCAGTCTCCATATGACAATTTAGAATGGACAACTGTAGTGAATTATTATGCATCTTGAACTAACTGGTGGTTTTACTGAAATCTTAGGTCCTGAACTTGTAGGAATCCATATTAAATGTTATGTCCATTATTTCTAACTAAGGGATCATGGAGATTCTAGTGTAATCTAAAGGCTGACCTCTTGCTCTAATCTTCAAATATGTTATTTTAACATCATGACTCCTTGGAGGGGACAGGAATGAGTTCTTGCTTCTAAAAAGGATGAAAACACAGACATCAATACAAGAGCATAAAGATAAAAGAGCAAGAGAGATCCTCTCTTGTAAGAAATTCAGAAGCATTTCTTCTTATTATTCCCTAGGGTTTGGCTGTTCTTCCTAACACCACACTTATTTCAAAATACGCCACTTGTAGGAGGCACAGCCACGCACGTTGGCCAATCTCTGTTTGCAAAAACATGCAAAGTTATTATATTTTCAGAAAAAGCTACCTGCACTTTCAAATGCTGAGCATTCTTTCTGAAACTAGTTTCTTTGCATACTCAAAAAAAAAAAATCATTAAAAAAGAAATACAGTTTGAAGTATTTGAAGAGTCTTCCCAACTCCTATTACCTTACTTTTAATTAACTTAAAATAATTTTGCACTTTAGGTTATTTCAACCACATCAGATAACTCTTACCATTCTTATCTAGGAAGAAGCCTTGTAGAAACAAGCATGTTCTGCAGTAAAAGGGATGCATCCTTGACGAAGAATAGTTAAGGAAAAAAGAAACAAGAAAAAACAACAATAAAAACACATCACAACCCAGCCACCAGCCGCCTCTTCATCAAAATCTTATTATCTGAAGGGAAAAAGAGAAAATAGGAGGCAAATCACTTTCCATCTCTCCAGCCAACTGCTGCATGAGCGCTTTGTTTTCAAACCCAGCTCTTAAAATAATTAAACTATTTTGTGCCAAGTATTCCAAGGACCTGCACCATAGATAATTATTTACCTGTTCTCAGTTACATATCATGAAAGATATATCTCTGCAAGTCAGGCAGGAACTGCCAGCTCAGTTCTTCAACTTCAAAGCTACCTTTAAAACCCCTGGCACTTGCAGAAGCATCTACTACACGTCTGTTGAAATAGATGCTTTTTCATGATACATTTACCAATGCCTTCCAGAGCAGAAATATAAAAGGAATTTAATCTCTGGAAGGTAGTTAATACTGTAGTGACCTCAGTCCATGGAGAATAAGGTTATCAAAAGGGTGATCGTGGTAGAGCACAGATCACTCTCCTGCATGTAGTCAAAGAACAACTGTTACTCCTGAGTAACTCTTTTCTGTACTGACATTTTTCAAGATAAAGCCACTTTTGAGGGCCAAAACTCAGGGCAGTTATATTCAAAATAAACAAGACTAAGAGCAAAGTACAGGTAACTAGAAATGGAAATATATAAACCTCCTTCAAACATTGCTACCTTCAGCAAGATGAAAGCTGAAGTTAACATCAACTTCATATAGAAGAACTTGATAGCAACAGATAAAGGGACAAATTAAGACACTGGCAAAGTGCCTCATCTGGAGTTTGTTGACAGCTCTGAACTGAGTTTAGGATGTACCATCACATCTACAAAGAGTGTGGAGTAACACTAGCGAGTGTCAAAGCTTACAGCTTGTTCTGCCAGCAAAGATCGCCAAACACATCACTCTCTTGTCAAAAAGCCCCCCAAACTAAGTGTTTCTAAAGGACTTTCTGCCAGTATGAAGTGTACAGACAACTTCAAGTGGAAGCTGGGGGAGGTGGGGAAGGTGACGGGGGCTCAGTTCCCTTAGACTCCGCATGACACCAGCAGGGAGCTGCCAAGAAACCACTCTGCTTGCAGCACCTTCATTAAAAGGCCGAGATAGCTGCCAAATTAACCTCAAAGAGAGGTTACCTTTATCTGCCAGAGTGGGAAAGAAAATTATTAATCATTTCATTGTGGTAGGCATGTAAGACAATAGAGGTTAGTGGGTGGGTGGCCTAGTTATCTCGCCAGTTACCTCACCTCAGCAGTTCACTGCACTGCACACAAGTAGAAGAAATACCCAGGATTACAAACCTCCTGAGTTTCATCTTTATGGCAGAAAGCATCCTGAATGCAGTGAGACACCCCCATCTTTTTTTACCTGCTCGCATGACCCTTGAGCCAGGCCAAGGGCAGATGGGTGCCACGCATCCCCTGGCCACTGGGAGAGCACCTGGAAGGACCAGGCACGTCCCCTCTCCCCCTCTCCTTCTACAGCCACTCATGACAAAAAGTGGGGCCAGGAAGGAAACCCAACCCATAGTGTTCAGAGGTTGCAATTGTTCTGCAGTTTGGTTTTTTTTAAGGTTTCTGGTAAGGACAGATTTCAGTACTTCTGCTGAAGGCGCACCACGAGGCCCAGTGCCTCTGGCAGCCAGACTTCACTGGAAAGTGCCCGGCAAAGTGCCTTGGCTCCAAACACAGTAAGCGCCATTTCCAGGACAAGAAATTGCAATAAACACCCCTCCTTTGCTCAGTAACACATTCAAATGTGAAGGGGTCTGACATCACCCTTTTAAAACAAGCACAGTGGTTACTTTCAAAGTAAAGCAGACCATGTGTTGACCTCCAATTACACTGCCCAGAATGACAGGACAACTGTTTAAAGACGCCAAATGACATCAATTTAATTAATGAAACCTGTCTATCAACATAATTCACTTAAACACTTGTCACATTCAAAGCTGCTTTTTTAAAATTACATTAAAGGGATTTAGAGATTTACACAAACTGTCCCCACCTTTCTTGATCAAGCTAAGGTATAGGAGTCCCTTCACTTTCTCTATAGGTTTCTAAGAAATTGAACACAAACACAAGGGGAAACTTAAAAATTTAACTTACTGAATATTTTTATTTCCAAATATGTGTGTCACTTGGAAAACATATTTTCCCTTTTTTTTTTTTTACCTCTAAGCCCTTAAAAATACTTCTACAGTGACACAACTCCTCTGTCCAAACATGAAAAGACTTAATAAATCATGCTGACTAATACTCTCCTGAACTTCCAATTTTTGCATGTTAATGTTACATGCTACCACAGAAGTCAAAGTTTAAAAAAAATAAACAAACCCTAAAGCTTACTTTCTTCACCCAGCGCTGTCATGTTTCCAAAGATCACCTTATAATCTTTCCTTTTTAAAAAGTGAATTGCGGACAGTGGTATTTTACACCTACCTGGCCAAGTGTGTGTGACTGTGTAAAATACATACACAGGGACTTGTTACACACAGTATGATATAGTGGACTGACTGACATGAATTGATTAGAAGAGACCAGTTCATGAAGAGGTCTGGCTTCATGGGAATTTGCTCATCTGAAGCAAGTGCTGGTCTTGGCGCTCACATCAAGAAATCTTGGCATGCCAAAAAGGAAAAACAAATACTCATTAGGACCTCCTTGTCCCAACTCCAAGCCTGCTTTGTCCCAAGAGAAAGCCAGGCAAAAAAACCACAGAACTCTCTTTTGGCTTAAATCTCCCAAAGTATCTTGTTCTTCCTTGCCATCATGAACTCAATAACAATAAAACAAACGGCTGTTTTTTCTATTTTCTAGTGTTTAAAATTAAGTTGCTAGCCTCTTTCTCAGAGATGCAAATATATAAATAACAATAAAACAAAGGGGTTTGTTCTCTCTTCAGGGCAAAGGCAAAAAAATCTCCTCTGTTTTCCATCCAACCAGGCTTCCAGTAAAAGTCTTCCTAGTGCCTTCTTTATAGGCTTTACACAAAGCAAACTCAGAGCAGCATATGAAGCACTGCCCGCGCATGCAGCTGGCTTCCTCCAGCACAATCCCTTAGCTCCCTGCCCTTGCCAATCCCTCAGCTAAATCTTCTCCTTTATATGATTTAGTTTGGGTCTCCAACCACAAGGAGCCATGGTTGCCACTCGGGTCTGCCGATTTGCTTCGCGTTCCCACACAAAATCCCTGAATTCCCGTGTCTGCTGTATTCCTATAGCATCCAGGCTAGGCTACACCTTCCTTTCAACAAATGCTCTGCCAAACCTAGTAGATTTAAGGAGTGTTTCTCTTGGGACCATTTTGCTTGGCTGCACAAGTTAGTGTGAATAGACTGCTAGATAAAAATGTTCAAATAATTTTCCACAACTATGCATACAAGGCTCATTTGCACAGATGCACAAGCTTTGGGATGGTATGGCCCAATCGATGCAGTAAGGCAAAACTAAACCTACCTGAGAAATGCACTGAAGCCATCACCCAGAAGAGTACTGCTTTTACCACTGTGTTATTTCATTAAAAATATTTACAAATCAATCGTTTAAAACACTCAGGGCCCTGCAACCTGTGGACAATAGCCTTTTGAAAACTACCCCTTAAGACTGCTTCAGTTACAATAGTATTTCAGGATGTTGCAACTACACATTTTAAACAAAAACCTACTGCAAAATTCCTTTTCCTAAGAAATGCAAAACATTCCCTGTATTCAGACCAATCTTTGGGATAAATACGATATTCTGACTTTTAGATTCAGATCTTCAGGGGTAAGCACAATCTAATAATACACTGTTTATTTCTTTGTATCAAATGGTCTTATCTCACTTAAATATTTTTCTAAAATATGGCATGCATGTAACAGTACACTAAGCAAAGGGGAGCAGCAAACAGCATCATGGGAATACAGTAATCAAGAGCATTTGAAAAAAATCACATAGCTAAAATAGAGTTATTATTTTAGAAAATTAGTGGTATTTTTAAGTCAATTCAAATAACTTCCCTCCAAATGTTTCATTTATTTTAATACTGTTACAGGCACTGAAATAAATGCACCAAAAGAAATTTTGCCTCAAGCCCAAGGCTCCCGTTTGAACAATGCAAAAACAAGAGGATCACAGTGGCTTAATTAAAGAGCCCCTGCTCTGTTTCTTTACTTTTCCCATGTTGCTGTTACAGTACAATATGTCTGCATAAGAAATTAAGTAATTTTGTAGCACCTATGCTGCTTCCATTTTCTTTGGCGATGCAATTACATCATCCTTAAAGTGACTTTGAACTAGCAATGATGACTACTGAAATACCCTGGTTTTTAACACAACTGCCATCAGCAAGAAAATCTTCTAAGCATCCTCAAATCTAGTCATTTGTGTCCTGGCAAGAACTAGAAAAGGCAAAGCTTCCACAGCCACCTTTCCTCTTGACCCCTCTTCTGAATGGGGTGGTAGATTGTGAGGTCCTAACACCTCAGAGAAGTTAGAGACTCCAGAATTTGTAGTGGACAAGCACTTGGAGACTCTGCCATTGGACCTTTCGTTTCAGCCTTGAAGGGCTAACATTTTCCCACAGCTAAGTAAGTTGGCCTAATTAAGAAGTCTTCCCCCACACTATAAATCCTGCTTCTCTTATGCCTGTAAAGCATTACAGCAACAAGAACATCTACACTGCCCATTTGAAACAAGAGCTGTATGTGCACAACTTAAAAACTGCAGAAACAAGTTAATCTACTGTTTTGAATGTGTTCTGGGAACCTTCAACACATAACGCTATATGAGAGAGAAATTTGTACAGCAATTTTGCATGTCACTGTTAATTTACTTGTCTACTAAAACGTATACCACACACACAATGTAAATAATATAAGCAGTACTGATAAGGTACATGGAATATTCCCTATAGGATGCTGGCATTACATGGACATCAAAGAACACTTGTGCCTTACTGACATGTTAGCAGATGTCATGTGAATCTGTATAAAAATGGCCTGCATTTTTACAATAGTAAAAGGAGCCAATACAGCTAAAAAGCTAGCTGCAACAACGCAAACATCCATGGCTGTAAAGTCTGCATGGATTCTAGATCATGGAAACTATATTCTGACAAGATGGACCTTTGCCAAACCTTAACACAAGACAAGCTGCTGTCCTGGCTGATTTTTTCTGAGCAGATCCACTGCTTTTACTAGGCTGATGGTGAATCTGAAAAATCCATCATGGTCTTCTGTATGTTTATCAGTTTTAACACCTGGAGAGTGAAGGCAGTTGCAAGTTGAAGAGGGAGCCCCTCAGGCAGGTCCCTTCAGCTTTGGAAGGTCCATCTGCATCGCCCAGCTGAGTGCTGGAGTTAATCCATTGGGCAGAGAAGATATGAGTCACTTTTGTAATGGCAGCTTTGGTCTTTTGGGGGTCACTATAGCGTTACTGCATTAACTGACCATTACCCCGATTTCCAGTCATTAGTTAGATTTTCAGATTAATTTGATCAAACAAAACATACCTTGTAAAAGTAAACATTCATTGATCTACTTCAGTCTCCAGGGTCTATTTCAGGTAGTGCAGGCTAAAACAGATTATTTGATACGCCAGATTAAACCTCATGTTCAGATGTATTATTTCTAACAGATTGCTTTGTATGTTTCAGACATTTGTATTTTGAAAGGGAAAACTGGAGCTCTGTCATGACAAATTCTGCATTTTATGCACTATGGGACACCATTACCACCAAAGAATCCTTCCAACTCCACTAAAAACTGGAACGTTATTTTTACCCATGTATAAATTATTCATAATAATTAGTGTAAAGCAGATGGGAGAAAAAAGTCCATGCCCTACTTTGCTTCTTTTAGATGCACGAAGGCCACACGCAAATTTCAGGTGTATTCTAACCTCCTCGTACACAAAAATAAACTGAACACCCAATCTATGTTTCCTGTTTTTGTTGGACAACTCCTTGGATTCCTCAAACTATTTTAGACCTTAGACAGGTTATACCAGTATAATTATGTGAATTATGGGTTCAGGGGTTTTTAACCTACATAGATGTGTTATTGTGGTTACAGTACAAAACCTGAACGTAAAAATCACTGCAGAAAAGATGATTTGGTTTTGGTCTCCCAGCCTGGAATAAGACACTACAATCCACCTAAGCCCACGCTGATGGAAGGGATGTTTCCACTGTTCTGTATGAGGATAATTAAAGCAATGAGAAAAAAACCCCAAACTTCTTTTTTAATGGAAAGACCAAAGTCATGAGGGACAACTTCCCTGCAAATACATTTGGTATAATGCAGTTCTAAACAAAACCTCTCAAACTAAACATTGTGAACAGTACACAATTACTTCTGCTTCTACTTACCTTTCACTTGCAGAGTTCCCAGTTTCATAAATCCACTTGCTCTGCAGCTGTTTATAAAGCCCTTCACATCAAAACCCTATTATTATTGTTAAATAATTTTATTTTAAAACCAACAACATGGAGATTTTGCTCATATATTACAAAGACTCAAACATGCAGAGAGACACTACTGCTTTATTTTGCAGTTTGTCCTCAGCTCAGCTCTCTGAGCCTGTACAGTACCAGAGCTTCAAACACTGGCTCCTTTCATGACTCGGCCAACAGCACAGTTTATTCCACCAGTCCTAAAGTCGTGCCTGCACAAATATTTGAGGGGCCTTGCAGAAAACCAGATGAAGGAACTGATGGAGTTAAAAACCCATATCCAAACAAAAAAACCTTTTGGGATGCTTTGACTAAATATAGATGACATGGATCCCAGCCAAGATGACAGCACAGACAGAAGAAACACACTATGGTTTGAATGAATAACCATGATGTACAAGGCTTGCTCGGACAAGAGAAAAATAGCAGGTTACCTGCATTTCTAAGACAACTCCAAGTTAGCTCAAATAATGGTGAAGGAATAAGAAAATGGCTACGGAGGGGACCTATCCAGTCAAGACCTCTGCTAACCCAATATCAGCAACTCTTTTTCCAGGACCTTCACAATGTCTGCATGTCTGTCTGATGACACTGGGTACAAGAAGGTGTACTCCCAGTCAGCATGCTTTGGGAGGGTAGGAGCCCCAAAGGGAATGTTTTTAAGCTCCTGAGCACAGGAGATGAGCACTGGTCCTTGGGACTTCACTGCTGAACTCAGAGTTCCCACTTCTGTGGATGCAGTGCAGAGAGAAAGGGTAGCCAGGGAGTGTGCCAACACAAGTGGTCTACCTGCGCAGACCAGCCCCATGGAGGTCCACCTTTAGAGGCCCAAACTCCCCAGGGGCATCCACCTGGGAGTGCCTTGTCATAGCAGTATGATACGCGGGGGTGTTCACAGAATTATTTTGGGAGGTATTTGGGTTTCTTTCCAGCTTACAGTCCCCAAAAAGTTACAGTGCAAAAAGAAATAGCCAAAGGAGAACCTGCCCCCCTCAGAATTTAAGAGGTACAAAACCTACATGGTTGTACTTTCAGGGACCCTAACAGTTCGGACAAGAGGTTCCCCAACGTTACAAAATGTCTCAGACACCAGGTCTGTAAGGATAACTGAAGATCCACGGGTAGGAGATGATTAATTTTTGATCAAGCCAACAAACCAAGCTCAAGTACTGTGACAACAAAAACAACGGGAACTGAGGACTTCCAACCTGCTGTAATTTCAATTTTTTTCTGCCATCAACACGTGGAGTTGCCTGTTTCTGACAGATGATCCACCAAGATAAAGACCAGCATGTGATATTTGAGTACATTATGATGATGACTCAGGAGAAGAGAGCTGATCAATTGTCTTTTTTGAATGTGATGATTTTCACAATTGGTTAATGTGCATTCTTTTTTTAATATAAAATGAACTGACAACATCTGGGGCATTGGTTACTATCTCAGTAAGGTTCCAAAATCTTCACCAGCTTCAGTGTTACAGGGCACACTGCAAGTTGCTTATTCTAAAATTAAGCATAAATACTGTTCTGCAGGCTCATATAAAAATGCTAAAGCCAACCCAGCCTTAAACAGAATTATATTCACAGAAAGCTGCATCTTACTAATTTTAACCTCATAGACTAGGCAAAATTATGGGCCTTTGAATTCCAGTAACACAAACTATTTAACTGTCTGTCATAAACAAATACCCAGACTTGGTTTTAACTGCATTTTCTGGTTCCTCTCTGACAGGTTCCCATATTAAACTTACATGGGGTCATACCATCTATATGATAATAATGTATGTCCTCAAACTCAGACTGGAGCCTCCAAAATACTCAGATCTAAATGCAGATCTTCTCATCTCACCTGTAATTGCGTGGAGACAGGACATACTCTTCTTTTCCTCTATAATTCTACACATGCCATAGATAGTTGATCTGTACTACCATCAGAGTACTCAAAACAAAACACAAGCAGATCAATATCACCACTTTGTATTTCAGATCCTTCCAGCTGAAAGAAGTCAGTCATATACTTGAACTACCAAGACATATGAGTCATCTAGAATTAACTAGTTTCTCATTTTAGAGACCATGGCAATGACTAAAGGACGATTACATCTGAAATATGGGTGAGGGGGTGTGTGTGACAAACAATTTATTCCTCCTCTTTGCTTACAAGCAAAGCACAAACATGAATTTCTACCACTAGAAATACTGCAAACTCTAATCTGGTTTACATTTATTATAGCCAGATAACACAATACTGCACATGCTGCTCTGTAAATATTTTCCCCACAAATTAAAAGCTCAGTATGGAGATTTCTTAAGTACAAGCCTCGTTTAGCTGGGTCACTAATTCATCCTTGTGAAGCAGCAGTTGCATGACAGTTAATTTTTTGGTCAGAATTAAAAAAACATTATTACTGAACTACCTAAAAGCAACTGGTTAGGTACGGCCTGGGACCAGAGGCCACCAAGTACTGGTGGCCATCCATCTATATTTGTCTCTGAGACAAGAAGGTGTGGCTCAGCTACAGAATAAGGTTCCTGTTGAAGTTGAGTTAACTTTCAGGATGAAAGGTGAACATAAGTAAGAGCAAGATACTGGTTCAGGAAGACCACTGCCTCCTTACATATCTTTTGAGACCTGCAGAAAAAGGTAGCAGAGGCAGTGACAAAGGTTAGTGTCACAACTTGCAGATACTATTGACAACACCTCTGCTCTGAAGAAGAGCTAAGGTAAAGTCCCGTACTGGCAGTAGTGATTTGGCTACGATGATGTTCAAAGCTGGAAGAAATGACAGGTTTAGGGCTAGTATGGCAGTTCAGCCCAGCAAATAACAGCACAGAATTAAACCTGTAATCAAAGGGTTATATAATAATAAAGAATAAAGGATAATACTGGAAATGGGTTTAGGGTTGGGGCTCAGGCCAGCAGATACTGATAAACTACAGCTTAGAAAGCACCTCCAGATCAACATGAAAAATGGTGCTGGCTGAGACCACCTGACTGCAGAGATCTGTGGGATAAGGAGTGAGATAGCGCTAAGATTAGGAGTGGAATTAGGGTTTGAGCATACGCTGGAAGACGTTGATAAACTGCACAATCTTGTTTCAGTATCAGGGCGGGCCACACGCTGTGATAAAGGTGCCACATGACAGGACTTCACACACCCTTAGCAAGCCCAACACTGACCAGCATGCCAGGCCTACTCTGTCTATACCCTCTGTTGACCTAAGGCTTCCTAAGCCATACATATGTTGTCAACCTGACACGTTCCCAACCCCTCCGGATTACTGTGTATGTGCACAGTGAACCTGGCACTCCCAAGATGCACAGATTTCCTGTACTGTATGTGCATGGCATGTACGTACTGTGGATGGAGGCAGGGAAGAGGGCCCCAAACAAGGAAAGCATCTGTCTGAAATCACCCAGTCCTTACTGTCTCTGTTCCTCCCTTCATTTACACTAGGGCCGCCATATCCGAAATACATCAAAGACTGTTAAGTGTCTCGCAACCAAAATCTCTCTTCATAGATGCATTTTTAAAAACAGTAGATCAAGTCTGTGCAGCAGGTTGGTCCTGCCTAGGAAATCAAAAGTCGAACCAGCCAAATATGCTGAGAAGCAACACAAAAGCTTGTCTGTGTCTTCTCCAAACAGGAGCTTTGCCAATGATGATCTTGGCAGTACTACTTAGCACTTACTCTCTTCCCAGTTCTTGGGAATAGGTGTCCACCACGTTACTCAGCATTTTCCAGGTTAGGGGAGGCTTCAGGACTGACCTTGCCTACTTCACATTACGGAAAAACCTGACACGTACCTTAACTATCTCTGTGTTTTAATCATAAAATAGGCTCACCCATATTAACAATTAATGGTGAAAAATTCAGTCTTAGTGGCACACAGGCCTTGGACCAGACAATGATGCTTCCTGGAGAAGGAGGAAATGTATAATCACATTTCAAGGACAAAATCATGTCCTTACTGGAGACTTACAGTTAAAACCCTTAAAAATCAATATAAGCAGCACACAAGCCCATCTCTACGATTTTCCAAGTTTGCAATTTAGAGAATGCAGGGTAGCAAGAATGACAGTTGCTCAATTCAAGCAGCAAACTTACTTCAGTATTCACTACAAACTGCAGAGGAGAAAGCTTCATAGTGAGTCTCGCCAAGAGGGAATTAGAATAATCGAGCCTCGCGGTCACAAGACCACACACTACTGTTGTGAAACAGTCACTGGGTACGTAAGGGTGTAGCCTGCAGTGTATTTACCACCACTGGGGAGGAGGGGGAAGCGAAGATACAAGACGAAACAGCAAAACATGGTCTTACCCTTGAAAAAGGTCCTTGAAAAAAGGATCTTACAAATCTGCACTTATATAAAAAAATGTGGCAGAATGATGCTGCCATTCCAGTACAGTCAATGCAGTAATGACAGAGTTGGGAATAAAGATGAGTTGCAGAGTTAAGCCTGCAGCAAATAATTTAAGCCAAAGCAGCAACAGCAAGGAAGAGAATTCCAAGGGATGGAGCAGTAAGAGGTAGAAATGACAGCTGAACTTCAGTTCACTAAGGAGAAGTCACAAAAGCAGTACATTTCCAGATTTATTAAAAAATAATCGCAAAAGATGATAAAAATTAAAATGTAAGATGCTGATTTTATATAAATAGGCAGGTACCTCAGACTAGCTGAGATAAATATTAACAAAGCACAACCTGAAAGATACCATTCTGCAGCCTTAACAGCTGAAACCTGACTGAACATTTTCTTACTTTTTTTTATATTTCAGGGATATATACCAGTGTAACTGTTCAGCAAAGTTTTCCAAACTTACCTTTTCCTGCTCACAGAAATCAAGTAAAAAATTTGCAAAATAATAACTTCTACAAGCCACTGCACTCAGCTTTATGTATACAAAAGAATTCATCTGCCTCTGCACTAAGTGAAACAACTTCTAACAATCCAACTTTGATTGTCCCACCAACTCACAACATTTTTTTCCAGACTAGGGGAAAAGAGGATATATTGCATGTTATCTTCTACATAACACCATACCGTTTGGAGCAGCTCCCATGGGGGCTTAGCAGGGTGCTGCTGACCACTTCTAGAGAAGATGCCTGGGTGACAGGGAGTGGCAGAGGGAGGAGAGAGCAAAGCACCTGCCCACAGCGAGGACACCAACTCGTCAAGGCTGGGAGCAGCAGGGTTTTGAAGAGGAGACTACTTCATCCCTCCAGGCCCTCCCCGTCACAGGAAGCAAAAGGCCATTTCATTCATTTCTCCCTCTGACCCCTGCTTCTCTGAGGGAGGGTGGGGGAAAAAATAGGCATTAAGCATTTAACATTATTTGTGATGCAAGGAGGACAGCATCTCAAACAAAACTCCCTCCCATTCCAGCCTCCTAAGAGCTTCCCTCTTCACTGGCAACCCATCAGGAGTAGTGGGTTTTAATGTGGTCTTATTTCCACATGCTAACATCTCCTGATGTGCTATCCAGGACACTCTTCTAGTCTCAGCTTCTACCACTACACTTTTAATTTCTGTGACACACAAAGCTTTTGGTCCTTAGACAGGACTTGCATTTATGAAGAGCAATATACAGGACTCAATCCCCTGGTACAAATTAACATATCATTTTTCCAAGCTGTGTTAAACTCTCACATGGTTATTTATGAGGTAAACCAATTATACAAATTTTGTCAAAATCCACACTTACTAATACTTTGTATGTACTAAGAGCTCATTGGGCTCTAAAACTTGTACTGAAGATTACTCTACAGAAAACAGAGGGTTAACCTTTTAAATTATTGTTCACGATAGCCTAGATAACATTAAAGAACTTCTTGCAATTAAAAATCACAAGCTAGATTTCCACACCTCACAACTCAGGTCAAGAACTGCAACCATAATGATCATCAGTGAAATACTGTATCCTGACTCACTCCATACAAATAAGCTACTCTTACAAAAGCAGTCCTCTGCTTCAGTAGAGGAGGCTGGCAAAGGAATAAACTGATAAGGAATAATTAAGCTAATACTGCACTAATGAAAAGGTGAATCAATTGAAAAAGTCCATGAAATCTCCAAGTGTACACAAAGTAATTCAACATATGTTACGCTGGAAAACTAACTATGCAGTGCATGGATGAAATCAGGATATAATATTAATGGCACATCCAGTGATAAAGTTGATCATGGATTTTCTGTTGCTTACTGTCAAACATGAAAAAAGTACTGCATATAATTTTTGCAAGCAAACCTTACAGAATGACCAAGGAAATCAGAAAATTATACAGCCAGCATCACACTGGACAATAACATGGAAAATAGAGTTGATTTTCTCACTGATAAAAACAGTGAAATATATAAACTGCCGCCCATTACTGTACCTTCATGACATCTTTATAGGAATGAATGGCCTCAACTTCCTCTTTGTCATCATCGTCATCCTCCACTCCTTCATCCAGAGCATCATATCCTTCATCCCTACTCCCATCTGTTTCTGTTGTATTAGTCATGTGGTCAATAAGCTGCTCCAGTGGAGGACTTAATTCCCGCTCTTCATTGTCCTTCAAACCATAGTCCAGGGCTTTATATATAATAATCCCTAGTGATTCAATAACCTATGAAAGTAAAAAAGAAGTATTTATTAATGCTATTTACATGAATAAACAGGTCAGGCGAGGAACACCCTTTTCTGGTGTTTGTATAACAAACTTAGCAACTGAGAGGGCAATAAACATCAAAATTAAAGAGAAAAATGATCCTCTAATACCTGTAGCAGCACAGAACATGCAAAAGCAGGTCATACCACATACCTACCACTTTCTTATTTCCAAGTTTGAAATAGAAATTCATAATTTGAAAACAAAGCAGGACCATTTTAGCTTATTTTCCCTTTTTCCTTCTAACATGACAAACCTCAAAGCAACGTTATTCTAGACTTTGTAAGACTATCTTACATGCACACAGCCTTTCAGAGGGGAGGGTATGGGTGGGAAGAAATTGAAAGAATAAACCAGTATGCGATGCCTCTCTCCTCCCACAAATTAATGACATTTGGAAACTGCCCTTCAATTTCTTCATCTCTTCATTGACCTGAGAGATGCCTGGACACAGCTGCGGACATCCCAGTATTAGCTCACTGAGCATGGACATCAGCCCTTTGCCTGTTGTACATATTCCACTGAAACTACCAACAACTGGAGGTCCTAGTAATGAAGCAGTACCTCAATTTTTCATTGAACTTCAGGCTTCTTTTTTGTGCTCTGTCAAGAGCAAAGCAAACAGACAACCTCTTACTCAGTGTAAGCTAGCAAAAAAATGTCATGAACATCCCAAAATGCTAAATATACATTTTCTTTCTTGGTATTAATTATTTTCCTTACAAGTAATATTGAACCTTCTAGCATTATAAAGATTTAAAGAGATGGCATTTCAAACAGAGGAGTTTGGAAATGGGTATTAATGGAGAGAGAAGGGAAAATGGGCTCACAAGAGTAAATGACAAGAAGGTAATGTTGCTGCTGGGAGATCCTTGTCTGACAACAGAAGTAGGACTGGAGTTACTGCATCTCTGATCTTCCTTGTGTGTTGTGATGGCTGGCATGTCACACAAATTTGCAGACTTCAGTGCAGCAGTCATTGGCACTAGAGCAACCTTATTAACAGGAGCATTTCTAAACATACAAACCTTGCCATCAAATACCATTTTCTCTCATCTGGCTTCCAGTACCATTCTGATCAAGACACTTTTTAACGCAGAGTTTTGAAATTCTATTTGCGTAAATAGGACAAGACAAATGGATTCTTAAAACATTAGATTTTACTGTAGCAGCTTATTTATTTCAGCACAGCAAAATGTTTTTGGTCTGAGAGGCAGGAGGTTAGCAAAGATGTAAAATTATATCCTATTAGTTTACCTGGCCAATTTAATCAACTAGCTGTAGTCTGACAGCTTTACACTCACATACTTAATTCCTCTGCTGAGATTACCCTTCAGTGCAAAGTCACTTTGCAAGACAGTGGCTAATAAATAAACAAACATAAAATCCAATACATAAAGAACAAACTTTTTGAATTTATTTCCAATAATTTTGATAACTTGATTCAATATAAATAATTTTCCTATGCTATTCTCCTGAAATGTGTTTATACATATTTGAAAAATATTCTTAAAAAGCAATTAAGAAAAGTGGTTAAGCAAATTAATGAAGAAAAAATTGTCTTAATTTATTTAGTTCAAAGAATGGCTTCTGACTTGGGAAATGCTGGTGAAAGCAAAGTATACCAGGGAAGCATCACTGCATCCCCCAGTCTTCTGCCATGACCCATTCTGGAGACAGGACACTGCACCATATAGAAAAGAGCTGTAACTAATCAAAACTTATGATTGCAACATATCTGGCTTGCTGCTTAGAAAAGCTGTTTTGTCATAACTGACTTGTTAAAAAAAATCTTAAAATGTGAAAATTTCACCAAATAAAATATATTCCACTGGTAGACATGTATATGTTTCCTGTAACTCAGGTTCTGAGTATAATCTCAACACACACCCCTTCAGCAACTGAAAGGGAACAAAAAATACCAAGTTAATTCCAATTTGAAGTAGACCTAAATAAAAATTAAGTACACAATGTGAGTAATTCCTAACTTAAATAAAAACTAAATTTTAAGGAACTTAGCGTATGTGAGGAGGACTGAAATGTCCAAATTAGATGCAAAGAAAATAATGTCTTATGCCATGCAGCAATGGCTGCTGAACACAGCTTCTGGATTTTGCTACACCAACACTTCAAAAAACATAGGCGGGGGGTGGGGGTGGGGTGGGTATAAAGAAAGTGTGCTCTTTCTGCTTCCTTCTGTTTAGGAAGAGGATTAAGGCATTCAAAAGTACCGTGCCTAAAACTGGATGACAGCTGCTGCTTTCTTTGATGTATCAGCAGTGGGGCTTCTGCAGTTCAGTAATATGGTTTGTGCATTTTTACATACTGTGAACAGATTTCATAATACGTGCAAAGCTGACACAATACAAAAGCCTGCAATGGCACCAATTCAGGCCTATACTTCAGTCTTTCAGCTCTTTATTTAGGAGTTGTGATCAAAACCATATTTATTCAGTGTCTGTTATTGTCACCGATTCTTCTTGCTGAAAGACAAAGCAGCAAACATCTTCACTAAGAAGCTTTGCTTTGACTTGCATTAAAACTGGAAATGTTCAGTGCTTTCATTAATACTGGTTTACCAAGGATCTTGTACAACTACACAAATATCAAACAAAAGTCACAGAATTGTCAATACTTCTTCACATGGACAAAACAACTAATGCAACTTCACCAAATCAAACTTCTGGGTCTATATAACTAGAAACGTAACATACAAGGTTAGACAATTGGCTCATGCATGAGTGCTGTTGCTTTGCCTGTAATATAAATCAAATACAAACAAAAAAGGAAAAGATTTTCACAGCTGAGTGGATGAACTGATAATTATGCAACTCAAAAACCTGCATATTTAGGGTTTATCTTTTTTAAAAAAAAAAACCCTCATCAATTATTTACAAAGATGACAGTGGTTCTAAACTGCAGTGTTTGCTAATTTCACACAAAATAAATACTTCAGAGACCTAACAAATGACAAGTACTGGCATTGTTTTCAATTGTATGTGAAAATAGAGGTACAGTAGGAAAAACAGGTAAGAAAGGACTTAGCAAGGCTCTTTTAAACCACAGAGTTGTACACTGACACACCAAAACAACTGTATGATGCTGAAGTGTCAGTGCTAATGATAAATGATGCTGCTTGATTCTGATAAAAAAAAAAAAAAAAAAAGTGCTGCACCTTGAATTTTAGAACTCATTTGTTCCTGATTGATTTAAATTTTGCTGAAGGACCTGATCTTTGCAAATCAATCAGTGGCTAAATAACTTTAAAAAATAAACAAGGAAGTTGCATTATTACGCTTTACACCTTCTCACCAAGCTCTTTTGAAAGTCATGGCTTCAGACCAAAAATAAAAAAACAACCACCACCACACCAACGTTTCCCACACACTGCACTTGTACTCTGTTGTGTTCAAATCATTACTTTAAAGGGAATTTTGTCTCACCGTAAGTATTCTTTCAGTTCCTACACCAGTCCGAACTCGTATTATACTGTTCTTTTATAACAAGTTGTGATAAAGCTGCTGGAACACTTTGACTTCAAACACTATGCAAAAACAATATGCTCATGCTCCTTTTACACATGCAGCAAAAACAAAACCCAAACCATTCAGATTATTTTCATACCCAAACACTGCGTGGAACTTCCCATTCCGTATACCTTCCTCCAAGACATTCAGATACCCCTTGGAAAGGGGTTCATTAGGGTTTCAAGTCTTTTATATGACACAAATTACGTTAGTCCAATGAACACTGCCAATTTAACATTCTCAAACACTTCAAATATACAGCATTTGTATAGGAACCAAACATGTTTGACACTTGCAAAACTCTCAAGTGAAATTACTGTACTTCACCCTTTTTTTTTTTTTTTATTTTGGAAAAGAATCCTTTTTTTCCCCATAAACATACATATATATATATATATATATATATATATATATATATGACTCTTGCCGAAGCATAGATGAGAACAGGCAGAATCCACACGCCATTCCCCCCGCTCGCCACACACAATAGGGTACTGTCTGAGCTTTCATCCCCTTCCTAGGCTTGCCTCAATTTTAAACAAAGCAACAAAGCCTAAGGACAGGCTTGTACTTACAGCAGCAAAGGGCTTTTTTTCAGCTCAAATGGCTGTCCCTCCCTAAAGTTCTCCCTTCCTCCAAAAGCCACTCAGGTTTCGTATCCCTAAATTGGAATTAAAGACGCCATAAAGCTTCAAGCTCCTAAGGTGAGTCAACTAACTTTGAACTTTCCCACAGGGGCCTCAGATATGCCAACCAGTCACAACAACATTTGCATTACTACTGCACTGTCTTTTATGAATTCTAATAAATATTTTATTAAAAATTTATACTACAATTATTACATTTAAGTGTTCCCATTTCTTACCAGCAGACCTCCAACACACCTTATGAAAGAGAATCACTCTGCCTTATGGTAAAAGCCCTGAGCTGGTGTTAGCCATGGCACTCCTTAGGGCAGAGCTCCTCTCCGCCACCACCCCTGGTATTAAGCAGCACTTGGTCAATCTGCAAAGACTAACCTGTCCTGCTGCTGACCTGAATTTAGGCTGCCAGGAGCTCCATGCTGTGCTTCTGGAACCATAACGCAGAGCATAAACATATCCATAGACACCCCTGAAGTCAACAGTTAACGTATCTTAAATGTTCTATAATGTATTAAAAGAGGACACATAGAATCGCAAAAGCTTTTGTGATAAAATTCTGTAATGCAGTCCAAAAGGCAGGCATATTAAAATTTTATGTAAACCCAACTGTCCAGCTAGATGACAGAGGGAGCAAGCTATTGCTCTGTTTTCATTTCCATTCAACAAATTTGTTGTTTCTTCAGTATCCAATTCTGGAACTGAAAAAGGCCATACTTTTAGGAAGGGTGAACAAATAATGGGGTTAGGATAAACCAAAGAACACTTTTTGGTTATTTTCCTCATCCTTAGATGCCCTGCATAGCTCTCTAGAGTAAGAGTACGTCTAAATAGGTTGCTATAAGAGATGCATTG